>NC_133147.1:1020471-1320471 GCF_048418815.1 Hemitrygon akajei
GTCCTCTTTACAGACGTGTGTTGGGTCCAATGACATCATCACTATTTTAACATGGAGCTTGAGAATAGGAGTGTCCTCACTATCTTTAAAAAGGATTTAGTGCTCTCCCAGCGTATATGATGAACAAACTCTTCTTGGGCTTCCTGTATACCTGTACCTGGCTGGAAGCACAAGAATGGTTTATTGACCATAGCTATCTTGTTAAATTGGATTCACTAAATCAGTGCTGCTCTCAAATGTATGTTAAAACTCCCACAGCAGTACTCAAAGAACAAGAGGATCATTCTTCCTGATGCTCTCGTAATACTTCAGCAAATAGCACTAAGAAAAGGGAGATGATGATGTCATATTTATTGCTGCACCGTGTGCACATGTGGACTGGCGGGCATCTCTACATTACAACAGTCACCACACATCTTGTTTCTTTGTGGGCGGAGCTAAGATGGCATCAGAGGGTGACTTCTTCGAGCTCATCTGTGTTACAGCTTAAATTCTTCTCCTTAATGTCATTTTCTCCCTCCTTTTCAAGGTGACTGGGGTCCTGTCGGAGTCCATGATCTCCAGCCGCACTCAAACTGGGGTTCGTCACGGTGGATGAGTTCCCGCTCCCAAAGCCCACTGACTGGCTGTTTATCGATACCTCCGGGGAGCTATCGCCTGGAAGATCGATACCTTGTGGGGTGCAGCCCCGCGGACAGACCGATTCCGTGCCGGCGCCGCTGACTGAGGCATCGCGGGAGGACGGAACATCGTGACAGTGGAGGCCCCTGTGCTCGGGCAATCCACGCTCTCCGTCTCGGAGGGTTTGCTGCCGCCCTTCGAGTTGGAGAAACTCAAAAAAAAAAGCGACGCTACAGACAGACTGTAACGTGATCTGTTGGTCTCCCCTCTCGCTGTGGAAGAGAGAGACACCCCTCTGTCCCTCGTTAGTAAGAGAGACAGAGCCTGCGCTGTGTTGAATTGTCGGGCGAACAATAGATTTTGTGGGACTGCAGATCTTTGGGGGCTTTGCTGTTGCATGGGTGGAGGGTGGAGGGTGATGTTGCTTCCTGCTGGAACAAGGGAGGCAGGGCGGGGGGTGGGTGTAGAGTGATGTTTTGCGGCTGCTTGTGCGTGAGAGAGGGGAGGGGGTGCTTTGTGTTTCTAATGTTTTCCTGTCATTCATTCTTTGGGGTTTTCTTCTATTTTGTGGATGTCTGTGAAGAGTAAGGGTTTCAGGTTGTATACTGTATACATTCTCTGATAATATATGGAACCATTGAACTATCGGACAGCTTAAATGCTTCATCAGTTGCAATATAGTTCGGGTAATTCCAAGGCTGTTGAATCAGCCCTGTGGGACCAACTTCAACTCTCCCGACAAATATTTAGTAAATGATGGATGGAAATAAACAGCTGCAGTGAGTGGCTTTCCACCACTCAGCCAAAGCCCTCAAAGCATTAGCGTTCATAATCACCAGCAAATGCCAGTAGCCATGTGATCTGCAGGAAAAGGCCAGCACAATATCACAAAAAAAAACAACGCAGGAGAAAACACTTTGCACTTTTGTCTCCCCACCGGACACCCTCAAATTAGAGACTGCATTGGCACAACTGGTTTTAGTGTCTAAGTTTGAGGAGCCTGCATTGTTTGCGAGATTGAAGATGTACATTACCGTGTGTTCCCAGTTTCTGGGCCTCGTCTGTCCACGCACCAGTGACTTTGCAAGGTATCCGGCTAGAAGCCGAAGGCAGTTATGAACACAATCCAGTCCCTCGCAAAATCCACCCTCCCCTCCATTGACTCTGTCTACACTTCCCGCTGCCTTAGGAAGAAGGAGGAACTGAAGATGGCGCCAGAGGGCGACTTCTGTGAGTCCATCTGCAAAGCAGTTTAAATCCTGCTCTTTAATGTCTCTTCCTTCCTTTTCCAAGGTGGTTGGGGTCCTGTCGGAGGCCGTGATCTACAGCTGCAGTCAAACTGAGGTTCTCCGCAGCAGTGGGTTCTTGTTCTCGGAGCTCGCCGAGTAGCCTTGCATTTTCGATACCCCCAGGAGTGCCTTCAGGGTGCAGTGGATGACCCAATTCCTCGCTAGTGTCACTGACTGAAGTGTCACGGGAGATCATGTTATTGAGAGTGTGGGAGTAGCTGATGGAGGTCCCTGCACTTAAGGGATCTCTCTCTCTCTCTCTCTCTTTTGATGGTGATAGAGAGTTTGTTCCTGATTCTCGAGTCAAGGGAACTCTAAAGCGATGTTGCAGACTGTAACATTGAAACTGAGCTGTTGGTCTCCCCTCTCACTGTGGCGGGAGCGATACCCCTCTCTCACTCATCCTCATCACATTCTACAGGGGTTGTATTGAGAGCATCCTGAGCAGCTGCATCACTGCCTGGTTCGGAAATTGCACCGTCTCGGATCGCAAGACCCTGCAGCGGATAGTGAGGTCAGCTGAGAAGATCATCGGGATCTCTCTTCCCGCCATGACAGACATTTACACCACACGCTGCACCTGCAAAGCTAACAGTATTGTGAAGGACCTCAGGCACCCCTTACACAAACTCTTCTCCCTCCTGCCATCTGGCGAAAATTACCAAAGCATTTGGGCTCTCACGACCAGACTGTGCAACAGTTTCTTCCTCCAAGTCATCAGACTCCTCAATACCCAGAGTCTAGACTGACATCTACATCATTTATTATTATATTGTAATTTGTCCTCTACTGTGCCTATTGTCTTGTTTATTATTTATTTATTTATTAATTAATTATTGTACTCCCCTGCACTATTTTGTGCACTTTATGTAGTCTTGTGTAGGTCTGTAGTCTAGTGTAGTTTTTGTGTTGTTTTATGTAGTCTAGTGTAGCCTTGTGCTGTCTTACGTAGTCTAATGTAGTTTTGTGTTGTTTCAGGTAGCACCAGGGTCCTGGAGGAACGTTGTTTCGTTTTTACTGTGTACTGTACCAGCAGTTTATGGTCGAAATGACAATAAAAAGCGACTTGACTTGACTTGAGAGAGAGACTGTGGTATGTCAGACTGCTGGGATGAACAGTGGTCTTTGGTGGATTCCAGATCATGATCTCTTTGGGGGCTTTGTTGTTGCTTACATGGTGGGTGGGTGTGGGGGGGGCGGGATCTGATACTTACTGCTGGAATAAGTTGGGGGGGGAAGGTTGATGCTTTGCTGCTGCTTGTGCATGGGAGGGGGCTTTGGGGTTCTTAAGTTTTTCTGTCATTCATTCTTTAGGTTTTTTTCTGATTCATGGATGTCTGTGAAGAGTAAGAATTTCAGGTTGTATACTGTATACATTCTCTGATATTAAATGGAACCATTAAGCCATTGAACATAATCGAGGACATCTCCTGCCTTGGTTACTCCCTTTTCTCCCCTCTCCCATCAGGCAGAAGATACAAGGGTTCGAAAGCACACGACACCAGCTTCTCTCCTGCTATTATCAGACCGTTGAAAGGACCTCTGCCTCTCAAAGTCCAACCCTAGGTCCCTGTCGTGAGAGGCAAAGATGGGAAGGCTGACTACCAAGGCTCTGGTGAAACTGTATCGGCCAGTCCCCTGTACAGGGGATGCAATGGATTACAGAAACATTGATGAATTCCAACCGTACCATCGACTTTGGAGGACGATAGAGAGACGAGGTCATCGATGGCCTGTGCTCCTCGAGAAACTATGGGCCCAAGAGGAGGAAGAACGGATCTCTCACATGCTAAAGCCGAATTTCTTGACCTCCCAATCTACCTCATTGTGGCTCTTACATTATATTTGGTTATTTGCTTCGCATGTTCTCTATAGCTACACCACTCTATTCTGCTGTGTCAGTGTACTTTTATATGCTATGATCTACCTGGATAACAAACAAACAAAAACTTTTCACTGTGTCTTGGCATATGTGACAATAATAAATCAACCGACTTATAACTTACTTATTTATTTGTTGCGATACAGTGTGGAGTCAGCCCTTCTGGCATTTCGAGTCGCTCCACCCAGTAATCCCCCAATTTAATTCTAGCTTAATCACAAGATAATTTACAATGACCAATTAACCTGCCAACTGGTATGTCTTTGGACTGTGGGAGGAAACCGGAGCACCCGGAGGAAACCCACGTGTTCACGGGCAGAACGGACAAACTCCTTACAGGCGGCGGCGGGAATTGAACCCGGGTCGCCTGCACTGTAAACCGTTGTGCTAACCACTATGCTACAGTAGCCATCAACATACATATCACATATGCTGATAACTTGGTCCAAGTTTCACTCATCCTGAACGGAAATGCATCCTGATGTTTTGTCTGGTTCTATCTTGGATGCTTTCCATGTGTGATTCTTAGTTGTACCCAGTCTCTAATTGAAACATCTTTTCACTTGAGAATTCTGTCAGGTCCCTTGGTCTTGTTTGTAGAACATCTGAAATTAATGTGCAGCTATAAAAAACAGCAAGACAGTGGCTATATTTCATTAGGAGTTTGAGGAGATTTGGAATGTCACTTAAAACACTCGAAAATTTCTACAGATGTACTGCGGGGAGCATTCTGACTGGCTGCATCGCCATCTGGTTTGGGGGGGTGACTACCGTACAGGATGAAAATAAGCTGCAGAGAGTCATAAACTCAGTCAGCTTCATCATGGGCACTGGCCTCCGTAGTATCCAGGACATCTTCAAGGAGCGATGCCTCAGAAAGGCGGCATCCATCACTAAGGACCCCCTTCACCCAGGACATGCCCTCTTCTCATTGCTACCATTGGGAAGGAGGTACAGAAGTCTGAAGGCACACACTCAATGATTCAGGATCAGCTTCTTCCCCTCTGCCATCCAATTTCTGAATGGACATTGAACCCATGAACAGTACCTCACTACTTTTTAATTCTGTTTTTGTTCTACTTATTTAACTATTTATATATATATATACTTACAGTAATTTTAATTTAAGTAAATTAATCTTAAAAATATATTAAATATTATGATGTATTGCATTGTACTGTTACCACAAAGTTATTGAATTGAATGATCTTTATTGTCATTATACATAGGTACAATGAAACTTTGTTTGGCTTCCTCTCAAGCAATTAAATAAAGCGGTAGATGAAAACAAGACAGTAATAATAAAAAAAAAGTATGAAATAGATAAGTAGCAGAGAATAAGTTACAGCAGCACCAGAATATCACAGTAATGCACAAAGTGCCATTAGTGTAAGTATTTGAGTCCTTGTGTGTGCTCACAGTTTCAGTCATTGCTCTGTGGGAGTGGTGTGATGGAGGCCACAGCTCTGGGGTAGAAGCTGTTCCTCAGTCTATTTGTTCTGGGTTTTAGTGTCCTGAACCTTTTGCTGGACAGCAGCAGGTCAAACAGGGAGTGGCCGGGGTGTGTAGTGTCTCTGGTTATGCTTTCCTCCTGAGTCTGCTGGAATCGATGGTGTCCATCTGTAGTTAACAAATTTCATGACAAATGCTGGTGATATTAAACCCAATTCTGATGAAACTGAAAATGATAAAAAAAAACTTAGCAGCCTGCATATGTGAACAGAGACAAAACAAAAAACATCAATATCGCACATCAGCAACCTTTCATCAGAACTGGGACACAGCCCCTTTGAGCTACCTTCAACCTTTAAGTTATAACTTCAATTGTTAATATAGAACCTTTGATCTCACACATACACAAACGCAATGTTTAAAGCCTCTGATAACTAGTTCTCTCTGCATGGCTGATGCAGAGAATCAAAGACCTATTTGTTTGGCGTTGCTCATGACCTTTTCAAGACAAGCCACATGGTCGTTGAGATACTTTGTATGTGTGGACAAGGTTGTAATCAAGTCAACGCTGGTCACTGCTATGAACATGGCAAGACTCCATAAACACCATTGCAATATTGATTTCACAGTCCTGTTTTTCAGAAGTGCTGGATAGAATGATAAATATTAAGGGGCAAATGTCCTGGTGTTCAGAATGCGGTGCCAATGGAATAGTTTTTCTTCCATTTGGGAGGGCAGACATAGTTTCAATTTCTTATCATTTCTTCTGGTGCTAAACACAATCTGTTATCATTTCCAGCATCTCAATTACGAGCAGAATTTGACTAATGGATTGATGCAGATCAGAGGATCCCAGACTCAACCCCATCTCCTTGCTGAGCCAACTAAACATGGCCAGGCAACACGCACAGAATGCTGGAGGAGCTCAGCAGGCTGGGTAGCATCTGTGGGAAAGAGCAAACAGTCGGTGTTTCAGGCCGAGACCTGTCGTTAGGACAGGCAGCAGCTGGGACTCTGCTTTTCATCTCAGTCAAGCTCCTCCTCTGACTGCTGTCCTCAGCTTCTGTGCATTGTGGGGAGTTTTGGGCTGCTTACCTAAGAAAGGATTGGGGAGGGTTCAAAGGAGGTTCACGAAAATGATCCTGGGAATGAAGGCTTATTGTATGAGGAGCGACTGACGGCTCTGGGTCTGTACTCACTGGGATTTAGAAGAATGAGGGGTGACCTCACTGAAACCTATTGAATGTTGAAAAGCCTCGATAGAGTGGATGTGGAGAGGGTGTTTCCTCTGATGGGGGAGTCTAAGACCAGAGGGCAGAGCCTCAGGATAGAGGGGTGTCCTTTTAGTATGGAGATGAGGAGCGATTTATTTAGCCAGAGAGTGGTATTCATTGCCATGGGCAGCTGTGGAGGCCAAGTCATTGGGCATATTTAAGGTAGAGGTTGCTAGATTCTTGACTAGTCAGGGCATGAAAGGATACGGGGATTAGGGCTGTGAGGGAAAATGGATCAGCCATGATGAAATGGCAGAACAGCCCTGATGGGCCAAATGGTCTGATCTGCTCCTATATATTATGGTCTTATGGACTCTGAGTGTCTCGGCTGCAAAATTATCAGACAAGGAAAGGGCATAATAAAGCTAAGAAATTGCATTCCCCTCTATAAAGCAACAGTTAAAGCAACACCCTTTCACTGAGAACAAATATTTGAGGTGGAAGTTTCTGCTGTTTCTCTCCCCCTCCAGACTATCACACACCATTTCCTGTTGAGCATGAAGGGGCGTGACTGCTACCTCAGCTTGCAGAAAAAGGTTGAATCCTGCTTTCCCATTTCCCTTTTCATGGCTGGAAGACTTCTGTTTATGGAGAAAATCCATTATGTTCTGTATCTGTTGGGGGCACAGAAAATTACAAAACCTTTTCCCACCATTTCTCAAGGGCTACTTACTTAATGCCGTTACACCATTGGCACTTAGGTCCTCCATCTCTGGCAGTGTTCAGGACTTCCCTTATCATGTCAGTGGCTTCCTCTCTCGATTTTCATTACTGTCAGCCATGCAAGTCCCCACTGGAGACTCAGGAATACTGTCGCACTCAGATGTAGAAGTATTCTTCATTGCTGTTTCCGTAACAGTTTTGTTTAACGTGTCAGGGTCATTAGCCTTGGGCTGAACTCCGGAACCTGGAGGACTGGTGGACCATGCTTGGTTCTGGCCTCTACCCTTTGACCTGTTGGGTATGGATGACCCTACCAAGAGCCAAAGCACAAGTCCCTGACTCCAGCCAACATAGTTCTCCAGGTCATTGAGGCAATCAAGCCTCCAAACCCTACAAAAAGGTTGTGGTCCTCCCGGAGGCTCTCAAGGACTAGTCTGGACAGAAATGATAGTGACACTGAATACACAAAACTGACAACTTCCAAAAATATCACAGAACAGCTAATGCAGGAAAGCTTAAGAAAGGAGAGGTTATATTGGCTGGGGCAGGGTATGTTTTACATGTTACTACCACTGGCTGCCATGGTAGCGTAACGGTTAGTGTGACGCTATGACAACTCAGAGTTCAGAGTTCAATTCTGACGTCCTCTGTGAGGAGTCCTTGTATGTCCTGCCCGTGGAACGTGTGGGTTTTCCTGGGGTGCTCCAGTTTCCCCCCACCGTCCAAAGACGTATTGGTCATTGTAAATTGTCCCGTGATTAGGTTAGGGCTAATCAATGCTCAAAGGGCCTTTCCTGTGCTATATCTCTAAATAAGTAAGTAGATAGGTAGAGAAAGAAAGAAAAAGGGAGAGAGAGAGAGAGGAGAGAGAAAGAGAGGGAGAGAAAGAGAAGGAGAGAGTGGGAAGAGAGAAGGGGAGAGAGAAAGAGAGAGAGAGAGAGGAAGAGAATCAGACAGAGAGAGAAGGAGAAAGAAAGGAGAGGAAGGACAGAGAGAGAAGGGTAGGGGGACGGGGGGGGGGGGGGAGTTGAAAAAGAGAGAAAGAAAGGTCAGAGTTCCACTGCATTCAAAAATTAAGGAGCAAGATTTACACCCACAAAACTGGTACAAAATATCTATCTGTTAGCCAGGAAAAAATGCACCGTAAAATAATTTGGAAATTTACTCCAGAAATTTCCATTATCTTTTTCAACAACTGTTTTGATAACTGAAGTGACCACTTAGATATATATATATAGTTGGAAAAAACAACCATCTGAAATCTTGTGGGTCTCATCTTTCAAAGTCCGCTCTTTGTTCCTTTCTGTAACATGCTTAATAAAGTGGTCTGGTGCAAGCTACAGAAGCTGAATGTTCTAAAATAGCTTCAGAAATGTTCCTTGTTGGTGTTACATTTATGGAACAACCTTGTGTTTTATAGGGAGATCCAATTACACATCTGCTCTAAAGGATTAGGAGCTGTCCAAGATGATTGATCATGCTCTCCAAACCTGACAGTCTGTGGATAAAGATCAGCCAAGGGTAAGAACTAAACAAAGCGATAAAGGCATGATAAAATCTGTAAACAAAAGCAGGGGTAAAAGCTGACTTGGTTGACAAAAAGTACAGGCTTATTGTGACTCATTCCGTTTATAGAAACAAACAGAAGCTCGTTTTTCAAGTTTGGCATTCTAAAACTTGTCGACAAATGGCTATAAACGATCCCCTGGTATTATTACAATAAAGACCACAAAAGTTCTTCCCAGTGTCCTGGCCTCAGCAGTAACTCAGACAGGATAATAATGCCTTGAAGCAGATGAACTCCTTATTACCGGCTGCTGTTTCTGCAACGTGCATTTTGAGAGGTGATTATTGCGTTCGTTATAGGTCTCTTTAAATACTTTCTTTCGCTGTCAAGTCCTTTGGAACGTTCTAATGTTATGAAATCATAAATAAAAGAAGTCAAATTATTTTTAAAGCTGAACTTTATTCAGCTGATGTCAAGAAAATGGTTGCCCATCCGTGGGTGGGTGGAATACGGAATTTGGCTGTCAGCGGGATTCTCTCGTCAGATATTCGATAGGGAATCTAAAACAGAGAGAGACGGCATGGACATGCGGACAGATATATTGAGGGAACTGTTAAGATTCAGGTCTATTAATCACTTGTATATCAAGCGTACGGTATAATTCGTCATTTACGTTAACAACCAACACACCCGACTCTGTGCTGGGGGGTTGCAAGGGTCGCCACACATTTCGGCGCCAACATAGTAGTTACGATAGGCACCGAGCGCGTCAGCTTCCGGGGTTTAGACCCTCCGACTCTCCGGACGATGGCTAGCCGGGGCAGCCTCTTTAAAGTCTCAGGCCCACTCTGCTAATCGGCGGCCGGGCTTTGGTGCCGGGGGGGGGGGGGGGGTCGATAGTCTAAGTCGTCGTCGGTTGTTGTACTTTGACTCTCGTCGAGCTTGGAACCCTGTTTTCGCCTCAGGCTCGATTCTGGTCTCGGGGATCCCATCCCTTGCCCAGGTCTCTCGTCACAACGGTAGATGCCCGCAAAGCTCGGCCGAACAACACAGACCAGAACACGCAATGAAACAACAACAGGACGGGAAGAGGGAAGGATTCTCCCCTCCCGCCCACGTCCATACACAGTAACTCCTTCCAGGTGATTATATACATCAGGAAAGGCACAAATGATGCATTCCTATCAATTTACCAGACAGAAATATCTAGATGATGGGCTAAAAACATTGATTTGCTACACCAGGAAGAAGGTGACAGAAATGTCAGGGAAGGGATGTGTGGTGAACTACATATACCTGTCTGGACACGCCCCCTGATGACTGCTCCTGTGGCTCCTCCCACAGCCCCGGTATAAAGGCGATTGAGGCCTGAGCCCTGGCCTCAGTCTCCAGGATGTAGTATGGTGGTCAACCACTGCTTAAAAGCCGATACCTTGCTTTTATGTCTCAGAGTGAGTTATTGATGGTGCATCAGGATGCACATGAGGAGGAGAACTAGAACTACGTGTGCTCCAAGAATTGAAGGTGATAGGCACCTAATCACATTACATACTTATTGAACCACTGAGAAACATTGGTTCAGTCCAGCCTGGCAAACTGGGTTCAAATCTAGGTACCACGCCACACCTCATGGAAGCTATGAAGGTACAAAGGAGATCTAGTAAAATGTGCTTAAAAGTTTGACAGTTCTAAACAGTGTAAGTAAACCAAGAGTGTTTCTATGGAAGAAGGGTCAAAGGTGAGTGGAAAAAAATACAAAGCTTCAGCAAAACATTTTTTGTTCGGCAAGCAGATATGGGGTTGAATGCTGCTTAAAATGGTGCAAAATAGAATTGACAATAGTCTTCCAGCAAGAAGTTAGAGAAATAAATACCGAGCTCTGTGAAAAGACACAAGGAATGAGACTATGGTGTTCTTATGAAAGGCTTGCAGAGACCTGGTGGACTTCATGGGTTTCTTCACAGTCTTAGGAGTTCTCCAGCGCTGGCCCAATTTCCAAATCCCATTTCCAGAAGCATGGTATCATAATCTAGGCCGATGCTGAGTGACTGATATCACACCTAGTTCAAAGTAAATTCATTATCAAAGCACACACATATCACCATATACAATCCTGAGATTCATTTTCTTGTGGGCATACTCATTAAAACTAAAGAATAATAACCACAACAGAAACAATGAAAGATCGCCCAACTAGGGCATTCAACCTGAGTGCAGAAAACAACAAATTGCAAATAGAAAAACAAAAAAATAATAATAAATAAATATGGTAATCAAGAACATGAGATGAAGAGTCCTTGAATGTGAGTCCATTGGTTGTGGGAACAGTTCAGTGATGGAGCAAGTGAGGTTGAGTGAAGTTATCCACTTTGGTTCAAGAGCCTGATGGTTGAGGGGTATTAACTGTTCCTGAACATGGTGGTGTGGGTCCTGATGTTTCTGTACCTTCTTCCTGATGGCAGCAGTGAGAAGAGAGCGTGTTCTGTGTGGTGTGGGTCCCTGATGATTGATGCTGCTTTCCTGCATTAATGTTTCATGCAGATGTGCTCAGTGTGGGGAAGGACAGACTGGGCCATCTCCAGTACTTCTTGTAGGAATTTCCATTCAAGGGCATTGTGTATCCATATCTGTGTGTGATGCAGCCAGTCAATAAATTATCCACTACACATCTACAGAAGTTTATCAAAGTTTTAGATGTCATGCCCAGTCTTTGCAAAACCCTAAGGAAGCTGCCATGCTTTTCTCATAATCGAACTTACATGCTGGGCCCAGGACAGGTCCTCCGAAATAATAACACTGAAGAATTTAAAGTTGTTAATCCTCTCCACCTCTGATCCTCCGATGAGGACTGGCACATGGACCTCAGGTTTCTTTCTCCTGAAGTCTCCAATCAGTTCCTAGTCTTACTGACATTGAGTGAGAGGTTGTTTTATGGCGCCACTCAGCAAGATTTTCAATCTCCCTCCTATGTACTGATTCATTACCACCTCTGATTTGGCCCGCAACAGTGTTGTTGTCAGAAAACTTGAATATAACTTTGGATCTGTGCTCAGCCAGACAGTCAGAAGCGTAACGTGAGTCGAGCGGGGGATTAAGCACACAGCATCTGTGCTGATGGAGATTGTGCAGGAGCTGTTGTTGCCGATCTGATCTGAGAGGGGTCTGCAGATGAGGAAACTCCCTTTCATCTGAAGAGCTGGATAGATGGAAAGGTTTTGTGCCGTATCAAATGGGCAGAAATAATGTAATGGAAATGTTTGAAGGAAAAAACAGAATTCTACCCAATGTCCTAATATTTAACCTTACATCAATGAAAAACAGATGACTCATTTCAAGGTTCAAAGTACATTAATTATCAAAGTATGCATGCAGCATACATCTCTGAGATTTGTCTTCTCCAGATAGCCATGAAGCAAAGAACACAGGCATTCACAATTGAATTGAATTGACTTTACTACTTACATCCTTCATACACATGAGGAGTAAAAATCTTTACATGATGTCTCCGTCTAAATGTGAAATATGCAATTTATAGTAGTTTGCAATAAATAGTATGTACATAGTCAATATAATAGTAA
The DNA here is from genome assembly GCF_048418815.1 of Hemitrygon akajei. Taxonomy (NCBI): domain Eukaryota; kingdom Metazoa; phylum Chordata; class Chondrichthyes; order Myliobatiformes; family Dasyatidae; genus Hemitrygon; species Hemitrygon akajei. The sequence continues at coordinate 1,032,738 of NC_133147.1, forward strand.
TACAGTTGTGTCAGCATGAGTTAATCAGTCTGATGGCCTGGTGGAAGAAGCTGTCCCGGAGCCTGTTGGTCCTGGCTTTTATGCTGCGGTACCGTTTCCCGGATGCTTGCAGCTGGAACAGTTTGTGGTTGGGGTGACTCGGGTCCCCAATGATCCTTCAGGCCCTTTTTACACACCTGTCTTTGTAAATGTCCTCAATGGTGGGAAGTTCACATCTACAGATGCGCTGGGCTGTCTGCACCACTCTCTGCAGAGTCCTGCGATGAAAGGAAGTACAGTTCCCATACCAGGCGGTGATGCAGCCAGTCAGGATGCTCTCTGTAAAGAAAAAATTCAACATCTCCTCCCCGCACATGTAATAAAACAAATCGTGCAATAGCAAGAAGTTCATCTACCCACCCCCCCATATGTAGAAACCAAATCGTGCTGATGGCAACATGAACATCAAACCCCAAACACCTCCTCCTTGTGCAAAAAAACAAACAAGCCACACAAACACAGCAAGAACGTCAACCCCGAAAGCCCCAAACACCCTCCCCCAGCAAAAAAACACCAAACCACGCAAATGATCACAAGAAAGAACAGGCAAGAACGCAGAATATAAAGCACAAAACTGAAAGTGTCCAAACGAGCTGCAGTGAAATTCATAAATCATAGACGCAGAACTTTGGTATCATCATCCAATACCAGCATTGCGGGAGAGAGAGAGAGAAAGAGAGGGACCACTTGAACACAGTGGCCTTCCTTCGGGAGCAGTGAGACTCATTCATAATCGCAATGCTGTTGGTGCAACTTTGCTGCAGATAAATTAGTTGCTGCAACATGTCAAAATTAAGTCAACGGTTCTAAGGCATTTGGAGATGTTCTTGTCTTGTAAAGGATGATATATGAATTGATCTTTTCTTTAAGCTCTGCTTTGATCAATAAATTATATGGGTTATATTAAATTTATCAGCTGATTTAAAAATGGTGATATGATCCGTGTAACCTCACAACTCTCGCTCAAATCCAGTGAAAAAGTACACTGAGAAATACGCTTCCATCGCAAAGTTATCAAAGATTTGATACTACGTGTCACAATAGAAAGTTTGTCTTCTAGTAAGTGTGGCGAAATCAGAATCAGATTCAGGTTTAATATCATCAGCGTATGTCGTGAAAGTTGTTAACTTTTGGCAGCAGTTCAATGCAATACATGATAATAGAGAGAAAAACTGAATTATGGTATACATATATATAAAAACTAAATTAAATAAGCAGTGCAAAAATGGAAATAAGAAAGTAGTGAGATAGTGTTCATGGGTTCAATGTCCATTCAGAAGTCAGATGGCAGAGGGGAAGAAGCTGTTCCTGAATCGTTGAATGTGTGTGTGTTTAGGCTTCTGTATCTCCTTCCTGATGGTATCATTGAGAAAAGGGCATGTCCTGGGTAGTTGGGGTCCGTAATGCTGGATGCCGTCTTTCTGAGGCATCGCTCCTTGAAGATGTCCTGGATACTATGAAGGCCAGTGCCCATGATGGAGCTGACTAATTTTACAATTTTCTTCGATCTTGTGCAGTAGCAACAACCCCTCTCCACACCAGGTGGTGATGCAGCCAGTTAGAATGCTCTCCAAGGTACATCTGTAGAAATTAAGGGAAATTAATGTAAAAATAAGGGAAATGTTGATCAGGCCCAGGAAGCTGTGTCATTTCTAATAATGCTGCTACATACTCCTCTGTAAATGCACCATCTTAGCTAGTGACTAGCATTTATAAAGCAGTATGAAAATAAATGAATGTGTTAAGGATTTCATGGCAGAGTGTTGGAGTCAGGGTAGAGTATTGCTAGGTCAGATAAAGCATGGTTAGATACTGAATAAAAGTCTCAGTCAATCAAAACTACTCTTTTAAATGCTTCCTTGAAATAAGGTCAAGGGTCCAGAAATTTAAAAAAAAAACATTCTTCTCCTTTGCATTCATGCTCTGCTGAAAGCAGGCACCATTCTTAATTTTTTTCCCCAGGATTTCTTGCTTTTGCTTGGATGGTGATAGGTGCACGCACTTTTCTCATCTCCTTGTGAATGAAGGTTCTTTTGATTCTCTGCGTTTCTAGCGGCCAATTTCTGACAGAAGCAGCAAGAGCTGGGAGAGTCAGTCTGACCAACTGTACGTGAAGTGATGGCCAATATCAAGTGACTGATGTTGCATGATCAACGTCAATGCTCCAGGAGTAAATCCAGCAAGATTTGAAACACTGTTTTCGAAGACTGTTCCTGCAGCTCAACAACACAACGTTCTGCCATTTTGCTCACCGGTCACTTGCGTGCATAGGTTTACAAATTTAATGTTAACTAATGTTATTTTAGGGTGGCAGGATGGAGATACATCTCTACCAAAGGAGGTGAAGGTGCTCCTTCCCTTCACTAGCCTGCAGGTCAGTCTTGGGCAAGGTGCTTAGCCCCTGATCATGGTCCCGTGAAGCCATGGGAGCAGGTGGTGGATGGTCGTATATGAGCAGCCGGTGCTCATCACAAGTCCAGGTTATGTGACCGACACCGGGCAGACAATCTCTGAAGAGGCAACATGACTGAATCTGCAGATGCTGGAAATAAATAAAAAACACAAAATGCTGGCAGAACTCAGCAGGCCAGACAGCATCTATGGGAGGAGGTAGTGACGACGTTTCGGGCCGAAACCCTTCATCAGGAGTGAAGTAACATGGGATGGTTGAGGGGGGATAAGAAGTGGGGGGAGGGATGAAGTAGAGAGCTGGGAAGTGATAGGCTGGAGGGAAATGGGCTAGGGGGAAGGTGGAGAATTATGGGAAATAAAAGAGAAAGAAAGCATCAATGGGAGGAGGTAGTGATGACGTTTCGGGCCGAAACCCTTCATCAGGAGTGAAGTAACATGTGGTAGTGACGACGTTTCGGGCTGAAACCCTTGGCTCGGCTCACCCATCTTGTAAAGACACTGCTTAGAAGAAGACAATGGCAAACCACTTCTGCAGAAAAAAATTGGCAAGAACAATCATGACCATAGACCATGATCATCCACATCATATGGCACAGCACATAATGATGGTGTTGATGAATGTTATAGCTCCTCCAAGAGGACCACAACCTTGTTCTGGTTGTGCCTCAATGACCCAGAGAGCTATGTTGGCTGGAGTCAGGGCTTTTTGGTTTGGCTCTTGGTAGGGTCGCTCATGCCAAACAGGTCAAAGGGTAGAGGCCAGATTAAGAGTGGTCCACCAGTCCTCCAGGTTCGGGGGTTCAGCTCAGGGCTCACGACCCTGACTGGTTAAAAAAGAAACTGTTATGGACACATCAATGTAGAATCCTTCTACATCTGAGTGCGATGGTATCACTGAGTCTCCACCCGGGATTTGTGTGACTCACAGTAGCGAAAACCGAGAGGAAGCTACCGACACGATGAAGGAAGCCCTGCCAGAGATGGAGGACCTTCATTTCTGCCCTAAACGCCAGTGGCATAACAGGCAGTAAGTCAGCTGATAGTATTGTAAACTATCATGGCCATTCAGTTATGTGGATAGAAGTATTTTGTCTTTTGTATTGACTCCACAAGTGGTACTGAGTTAACCAAAGTTACAGAATCACATTGAAGTGGCGGGGGGGGGGGGGGGGGGGGGGGGAGGGGGGTGTCGATTAGTCCATTGAAACCTTGCTGGCCTAAATAAAAACATATTGGCTGGTCCCATTCCTCCGCTGTATTTCCAAAGCCCGGCAAGTTTTTCATGAGGACATGGTTATAAGACCAAAAATGTCCAATAATTAGGAAGTATGTAACTAAATGATATGATTTCTGATATCCCCAAGTGATTCAAAAACTTTTGTGCCAAACTTCAGGATTGAACAGAAATTGAATCACTTACAGGAAAAATAAATCACGAGGAACATTATTAAAAAAAAGTCTTACATTTGTTTTCCTTTCAACATTTTTGTCTTCTTGGTTATATGAAAAAAATGTTGAGACAAAAGACTGAAAAAAGCAGAGCAGCTGAGATTAGCAGCTGTTTCAATACACAAATGTTTTCATGACTAAACATTGTCCCTGTTCTCATTTGTCATGGGCCAAGCCACTCCTCATTATGAGCACCAAGGAGTGTGAAAGGATGTCTATGTTGTATCCCTGACCTTGATTCTGGGTATTATGCATCCGTTGTGTAATCATTATGGGGATAAAGCATCTGCAGTATCAGTGGTTGACTTCACTGGGATCGAGGAGTCATTTCTTTAAAATACTACAAAAAGCACAGAACAGTACAGCTCTGGAACAGGCCCTTCGGCCCACACTGTTGTGCTGAGCCAAATAAATTAGTAATCAAACGGCCAATTAAACTAATCCCTTCTGCCTACGTATCTGTCCATTTCCCTCACATCCATATGCCTATCTAAGTGTCTCGTAAAAGACTCTAAGGCATCGGCTTCTACCACCACCCAGGCGGTGCATTCCAGCCACCCTTCAGTCTCTGTGAACGAAACCTGCCGCTCACATCTCCTTTAAAATTAGCCCCTCTAACCTTAACTGCATGCTCTCTGGTGAAAGTGATCCTTTCACCCCTGGTGAAAGTGATTCTTTCTGTCCACTCTGTCTTATAAACCTCTATTAGATCTCCTCTCAGCCTCCACTGCTCCAGAGAAAACAACCCAAGTTTGTCCAACCTTTTGTTAAAGCACATGCCCTCTAATCCAGAAGGCATCCTGGTAAACCCTTTGACATCTGTACCATATTGGGATGACTAGAAATGTATGCAATACTTCAGATGTAGCCTAACTAGGGTTTTATAAAGCTGTGATCGAACTTCCTGACTTTTGAAAACTGAAAAAGCAAGCATGCCATGTGCCTTCTTAAACACCCTCTGAACTTGTGTAGCCACTCTCAGCGAACCTGTCTTGCCCTTAACAATGTACTGTCTCTTTACGTTTGACCTGCCAAGGCACAACATTTATCTGGGTTAAACTCCATCTGCCATTTCTCTGCCCATATCGGCAACTGATCTGTATCATGTTGTATTCTTTGCCAGTCTTCTATGCTATCCCCAATACCACCAATCTTTGTATCATCTGCAAACATACAAATCCAGCCATCTATATTTTTCTGGGTCACTTATGGGTATCACTGTAGCGTAGCAGTTAGCATGACGCTATTGAAGTTCTGGGGTTCAGAGTTCAATTCTGGTGCCACTCTGTAAGGGGTGTTTGTATGTTTTCCTTGTGGAATGCATTGATTTTTCTCAAGAGCTCCTGTTTTCTCCCACAGTACAAAGACATACCAAGTAGGTTAATTGGTCATTATAGGTTGTCCTGTGATTTGGTCAGGGTTCAATCAAGTTTGTGAGTTGTTGCTGGAGCAGCAAGACTCGAAGGGCCAGAAGGGCCGTATCATTAAAATAACATCAAATAAGATAAAACATATCAGAAAAGAAGAGATCCCAGTATGGATCCCTACAGAATACCACCAATCACAGATCTCCAGTTGGAATAAATCCCTTGGACCACTGCCCTCTGCCTTCTATAGGCAAGCCAGTTCTGAATCCAAACAGCCAATTCGCCATGAATCCCATGCACCCTAATCTTCTGGATGAGACTCACACGAGAGATCTTGAGAAACACCTCACCAAAATCCATATAGGCAACGTCCACAGCTATCCTTTCATCCCTTAAAGTGGACAATAAAGGAATTGTTATGGTTTCCCTTAAACTTAAGGAGTTGATAAATCAGCATATTGGAGAGAGAGTGAAAATCTGGCTGTTTTTGCCACAACAACAGCTTCTTACTCAATGTCAGCAAGACCAAGGAACTGATCATCCACTTCAGGAGGAGGAAACCAGAGGTCCATGAGCCAGTCCTCATCCAGGGATCAGAGGTGGAGAAGGTCAGCAACTTTAAATTCCTCAGTGTTAGCATTTCAGAGAATTTGTCCTGGGCCCAGGACGTAAGTGCAATTACGAAGAAAGCACGACCGTGCCTCTATTTCCTTCGCAGTTTGAGAAGATTTGGCATGACATCTAAAACTTTGACCAGCTTCTGTAGATGGAGTGGAGAGTTTATTGATTGGTTGCATCACAGACTGGTACAGAAACACCAATGCCCTTGAACAGAAAATCCTACAAAAATGTAGTGGATACAACCCAGTCCATCACAGGTAAAGCCCTCCCCGCTGTTGAATACGTCTACATGGAGCACTGTCTCAGGAAAACAGCATCCATCATCAGGGACCACCACCATCCAGAACATAGGTGCCTCAGGACTCACACCACCAGGTTCAGGAGCAGTTAATACCCCTCAACCATCAGGCTCTTGAACTGGTGGGGATAACTTCACTATCTGAACTGTTTCCACAACCTGTGGACTCACTTTCAAGGACGTTTCATCTCATGTCCTTGATATTTATTACTTAATTATTTGTTTATATTATTTATTTTTGTTCTTTTGTACATGCAGTTTGTTGACTTTTGTCTTCTGTTTACTAGTCGTCTGCTCTGTCGGGTGGAATCTTTCATAACTTCTATTATGCTTTTTGGATATACTGGGTATATCTGCAAGAAAGTGAAAGTCAGGGTTGTCTGTGGTGACAAATACAGTTGAAGTCAGAAGTTTACATTCACCTTAGCCAAATACATTTAAATTCAGTTTTTCACAATTCCTGACATTTAATCCCAGAAAACATTTCCTGTCTTGGGTCAGTAACGATCACTACTTTATTTTAAGAATGTGAAATGTCAGAATAATAGTAGAGAGAATGATTTATTTCAGCTTTTATTTCTTTCATCACATTTCCAGTGGGTTAGAAGTTTACATACACTTTGTTAGTATTTGGTAGCCTTGGTTTTAAATTGTTTAACTTGGGTCAAACGTTTTGGGTGGCCTTCCACAAGCTTCTCACAATAAGTTGCTGGAAGTTTGTTCCATTCCTCCATACAGAACTGGTGTAACTGAGTCAGGTTTGTAGGCCTCCTTGCTCGCACACACTTTTTCAGTTCTGCCCACAAATTTTCTATCGGATTGAGGTCAGGGCTTTGTGATAGGCACTCCAATACCTTGACTTTGTTTTCCTTAAGCAATTTTGCCACAACTTTGGAGGTATGCTTGGGGTCATTGTCTATTTGGAAGACCCATTTGCGACTGGGCTTTAACTTCCTAGCTGATGTCTTGAAATGTTGCTTCAATATATCCACATAATTTTCCTTCCACATGATGCCATCTATTTTCTGAAGTGCACCAGTCCCTTCTGCAGCAAAGCACCCCCACAACATGATGGTGCCACCCCCACGCTTCACGGTTGGGATGGTGTTCTTCGGCTTGCAAGCCTTACCCTTTTCCCTCCAAATATAACAATTGTCATATCAAGATGTACAAAAAAGCTGGATGAACTCAGCAGGTCGGGCAGCATCCGTTGAAAGAAGCAGTCAACGTTTCGGGTCGAAACCCTTCGTCAGGACCCGAAACGTTGACTGCTTCTTTCAACAGATGCTGCCTGACCTGCTGAGTTCATCCAGCTTTTTTGTACGTCTTGATTTGACCACAGCATCTGCAGTGCACTTTGTGTTTACATAACGATGGTCATTATGGCCAAACAGTTCAATTTTTGTTTCATCAGACCAGAGGACATTTCTCCAAAAAGTAAGATCTTTATCCCCATCTGCACTTGCAAACTGTAGTCTGGCTTTTTTTATGACTGTTTTGGAGCAGTGGCTCCTTCCTTGCTGAGTAGCCTTTCAGGTTATGTCGATATAGGACTCGTTTTACTATGGATATACTTCTCTACCTGTTTCCTCCAGCATCTTCACAAGGTCCTTTGCTGTTGTTCTGGGATTGATTTGCACTTTTCGTGCCAAAGTACGTTTATCTCTAGGAGTGGTCCCATCGTGTTTATACTTGCGTACTATTGTTTGTACAGATAAATGTGGTACCTTCAGGTGTTTGGAAATTGCTTCCCGAGGATGAACCAGACTTGTGGAGGTCCACAATTACTTTTTCTGAGGTCTTGGCTGATCTCTTTTGAATTTGTTTGTAAACTTCTGACCCACTGGAATTGTGATATAGTCAATTAAAAGTGAAATAATCTGTCTGTAAACAATTGTTGGAAAAATTACTCGTGTCATGCACAAAGTAGATGTTCTCAACGTCTTGCCAAAACTATAGTTTGCTAATATGAAATCTGTGGAGTGGTTAAACAATGAGTTTTAATGACTTCAACCAAGTGTATGTAAACTTCTGACTTCAACTGTATATACATTGGTAACTAATTTCCTTGAACTTTGAACCTTTTGATTATCTCGCAATTCCAACCCACTCTCAACATGGCTGTTCATGGAATCTGTGTGTGATTAATTGCATTTGGGTTTGCTTTATTCAAAATAAAGCAGGGGATCGGGGAACAAACATTCAAGTGCACTCCTGTCTTACAATTTTTGCTGTAGTTGTCATATTACTTAGCTTCATAGTGCAGTTTATTTGATCTTATTGCTTCAAATGAGTGATTGGGTGGCCGCGTCAGGCCTCTCCTGTGCTGAGTGATTTGTTACCTATATGAAATTCACATTGTGATCAGCCTGATGCTTAAATTATAATATTACAGTTCCTGTAGTTATCTCGCAATTTGTTTTGTTCTTGCATAATGTACCAATGAGGGATCGAGGGATAGAGCGTAAGGAAGGAGTTACATTTGATTCCTGCTTGGTATCTGCTAAATGGTGTAACAGAAAATGGAAGTTTCTAAGACAAGATGGTGTCAGCTGGGAATGTGGGGATAATCTGAAGGTGTGCATGGACACACATCGCCAACATCTGCCTCCACATCTGTCTCCATGATCTGTTCTGGTACTCTGGTCTTCATCCCCCTGCAACTCTAGTTTAAAACCCACTGTGTGGCATTAACAAACCATCCCGCTAGTCTCCCTCCAGTTCAGGAGCAAACCATCCCTTTTGTGCAGGTCCACCTTCTCTAGAACAGAGCCCAATGATCGAAAAATCTTATGCTCTCCCTCCTACACTAATTCCTTAGTCAAGTACTAAACTGTGTAATCATCCTAGTTCTGATCTCACTCACACGTGGCATGGGTCGCAATCCTGAGATCACAGCCCTGGAGGTCCTGCCCTTTAACTTAGCACCTAATTCCCTGAGCTCCCTAAGCAGAACCTCGTCACCATCCTACCCATGTCATTGATACCTACGCAGGTCATGACCTGTGCTTGTTCATCATCCCACTTAAGAATGCTGAGGATTCAGTCCAAGATACCCCGGACCCTGGCATCCAGGAGGAAACATACCATCCTGGAATCTCGTTCTCGCCCACAGAACCTCCAGAACTGCCAAGGATGAGGTAGTTAGATTACAAACAGAGGCAGTGTCTAGTGAGACTGCTAGCAAGGAGAGGCTGATGATAGTTCAAGATTGCAGTTAACAGGATGAGTTGCAATGTAAAAGGTGGGCAGAATTGAAAACGGTGAATGCAGGACTTCAGGTGTTATATTTGGATGCGCCTAGTGTACAGAATAAGGTAGATAAAACATGTAGTACAGATTGGCATGTATGATGTGGGCATCACTGAATCATAGCTGAACGAGGATTGTCACTGGGTGCTTCACGTCCAAGGATACACATTGTATTGAAAGGAAGGCAGGAAGGCAGAGGGGGTGGCATGGCTCTGTTGGAAAAAAAAACTGAAATCAAATCATTAGAAAGAGGTGACATAAGGCTGGAAGTTGTTGAATCATTGTAGATAGAGCTAAGGAACTGCAAGGGTAAAAAGGTCCTGATGGGAGTTGTATACAGACCCTCAAACAGTAGTAAGGAGGTGGTCTACAAATTATAGCAGGAGATAGAAAATGCATGTCAAAAAGGCAATATTACAATTGTCATGGAGGATTTCAATATGCTGAAAGGTCTGAAGATTGATAAGTCACCTGGACCAGATGGTGTACACCCCAAGTTTCTGAAAGAGGTGGCTGAAGAGATTGTGAAGGCATCAGTAATGATGCAAATACAAATACTTTACAAATACTTTATTGTCACCAAACAATTGATACTAGAGCGTACAATCATCACAGTGATATTTGTTTCTGCGCTTCGCGCTCCCTGAAGTACAAATCGAAGTAAATATAATAAAAATTTAAATTATAAATCATAACTAGAAAATAGAAAAGGGAAAGGGAAATCTTTCAAGAATCACTCGATTCTGGAATGGTTCCGGAAGACTGGAAAATTGCAAATGTCACTCCACTCTTCAGGAAGGGAGAGAGGCAGAACAAAGGGAATTATAGGCCAGCTCAGGCATGGGCAAACTACGGCCCACGGGCCATATGCGGCCCGTTAAGCTTTTTAATCCGGCCCGCAGAACTTGATGAAATTTTATTAATAAACCTTGTTAACACCTCAGATCCATCCTGAGAATCGCCACAACAAAACTAAATTCAGACTTTGATGCGCTGGCTAAAAAGGGAGACCAACAACACTGTTCCCACTGAAATTAAAAATAAGTTTCTTCGTTGTGTTATGTAAAAAATGCATTTGAAAATATTTTTTTCAATAAGCCTTACATGTTACATGTCATTTCTGTTAAGTGATGGACATGAGTAGTGCGCAGGTGCACGTACGTTCTCAAAATAAAAAATGCGCTCCAGATCAAATAACGCGCTCCGCATACTGGCGTGCTGTCACTGTTCTGTCAGTGACACTGGTCGTTGTTGAGTTTTGGCACAGGGGACAATTGAATAAGAAGGAGCAGGACAAGTAGACCTGCATCTCCTACCGTTTTTGAAATAAAGACAGTCAGGAGGAGAGTGATGATGATAATATCTTGAAGGATAACAGAATTTTCAGTGCTTTAAAATAATAACTGTTACTATTAAAAAAAAGCTGTATTTTATTCATTTAATTTTCAGTGTTTTAAAAGTCATTTCAATAAATAGCTAAATACCATGGGACTTCAAAGACAGATATTTTGTTGTAATGCATTTGTTCATTTTCAATTGAAATTAAAGCACATGTTTTCTACATATCCCATGATATTTTATTTTCTCTTATGAGGTGTATTACCAAAACACTCCGTCCATCTACTCCTGGTCCGGCCCCCCTGTCAAATTTTAGAACCCTTTGTGGCCCACAAGTCAAAAAGTTTGCCCACCCCTGGGCCAGCTAGTCTGATCTCAGTGGTTGGGATGATACTGGAGTCAATTGTTAAGGATGTAGTTAATGGGTACTTGGAGGTACATGATAGGCTGTGGTCAGCATGGTTTCCTCAAGGGGAAATCTTGCCTGACAAATTTTTTGGAATTCTTTGAAGAAATAATAATATTTTCTATGTTTCTAAATGACAAGAAATATAGACAAAGAAGAACCAGTTGCGATGTTGTGTACTTGGATTTTCAGAATCCCTTTGACAAGGTGCCACACGTGAGGCTGCTTAACAAGCTACGAGCCCATGGTATTACAGGAAAGATTCTGGCATGGATAAAGCAGTGGCTGATTGGCAGAAGGCAAAGAGTGGGAATAAAGGGAGCCTTTTCTGATTGGCTGCCAGTGACTAGTGGTGTTCCACAGTTTTTTTTTACGTTATATATTACTGATTTGAATGACAGAATTGATGCACTTGTTGTGAAGTTTGTGGACGATATGAAGATAGGTGGAGGGGACTGTAGACTTGAGGAAATAGAGAGGCGGCAGAAGGCCTAGGCAGCTTAGAAGAATGGGCAAAGAAGAGGCAGATAAATACAGTGTTGGGAACTGTATAGTCATGCACTTTGGTAGAAGAAATGAAAGGATAGACTACTTTCCAAATGGAGAGAAAATACAAAAATCTGAGGCGCAAAGGGATTGGAAGTCCTTGTGCAGGATTCCCTAGAGGTTAATTTGCAGGTTGAGTCTGCGGTGAGGAAGGCAAATGTGATGTTAGCATTCATTTCGAGAGGACTAGAATGTAAAAGCAAGGATGTAATTTTGACTTTATAAAGCACTGGTGAGGCCTCCCTTGGAGTATTGTGAGCAGCTTTGGGCCTCCTATCTCAAAAGGGATGTGCTGAAACTGGGAAGGGTTCAAAAGGGGTTCATGAAAAAGATTCCAGGATTGAATGGCTTGTCATATAAAGAGTGTTTGAAGGCTCTGGGCCTGTATTCACTGGAATTCAGAAGAATGAGGGCCGACCTAATTGAAACCTATCAAATGGTGAAAGGCCTCAATAGAGTGGATGTGGAAAGGATGTTTACTATGATGGGATAATCTAGAACCAGAGGACACAGCCTCAGAATAGAGGGGTGTCCTTTTAGAATGGAGATGAAGAGGGATTTCTTCAGCCAGCAGGTGGTGTATGTGGAATTCATTGCCACAGGCAGCTGTGGAGGCCAAGTTTTTACATATATTTAAGCTAGAGGTTGATGGGTTCTTGTTTGTTCAGGGCATGAAGGGATACCGGGGGAAGGCAGGAGATTGGGGTGAATTGAATTGACTTTATTTTACATCCTTCACATACATGAGTAAAAATCTTTATATTGCATCTCCATATAAGTGTGCAATGTGCAATCATAGTAATTTATAATAACTTATAATAAATAGAACAGTCAATGTACACTCAAATCAGTGTGAGTTCATCAATCTGATGGCCTGGTGGAAGAAACTGTCCAGGAGCCTGTTGGTCCTGGCTTTTATGCTGCGGTACCGTTTCCCGGATGGTAGCAGCTGGAATAGATTGGTTGGGGTGACTCGGGTCTCCAGTGATCCTACAGGCCCTTTTTACACACCCATCCTTGTAAGTGTCCTGAATCACGGGAAGTTCGCATCTACAGATGCGCTGAGCTGTCCGCACCACTCTCTGCAGAGTCCTGCGATTGAAGGAAGTACAGTTCCCATACCAGGCTGTGATGCAGCCAGTCAGGATGCTCTCAATTGTGCCCCTGTAGAACGTTCTTAGCATTTGGGGGCCCATACCAAACTTCCTCAATTGTCTGAGGTGAAAGAGGTGCTGTTGTGCCTTTTTCACCACTCAGCTTGTATGTACAGACCATGTGAGGTTCTTGGTGATGTGGATGCCAAGGAACTTAAAGCTGATTACCCTCTCAAAAGTGGTTAGCCCATCTTCATTCCTCATGTAATCCACAACCACCTCCTTGGTTTTTGCTACGTTGAGGGAGAAGTTGTTTTCTTGACACCACTGTATCAGAGAGATTACTTCTTCCCTGTGGGCCACCTTGTTATTGTTTGAGATAAGACCAATCAATGTAGTGTTGTTGGCAAATTTAATCGGCAGATTAGAGCTGTGGGAGTCATGGGTATACAGGAAGTAAAGGAGGGGACTCAGTACGCAGCCCTGAGGGGCTCCTGTATTGAGAGTCAGAGGGTTGGAGGTGAGGGAGTCCACTCTTACCACCTGCTGGCGATCTGACAGGAAGTCCAGGATCCAGATGCACAAGGCAGGGTCAAGGCCGAGGTCTCTGAGCTTCTTGTTGAACCTGGATGGAGCTAAGGTGTTGAATGCTGAACTGAAGTCCAAGAACAGCATTCTCACATAAGCATCCCTCTTCTCCAGATGTGTAAGGATGGTATGTAGAGCTGTGGCTATTGAGTCATCTGTCAATCAGTTGTGTCGGTAGGCGAATTGTAGGGGGTCCATTTTGGGTGGAAGCAAGCTGCAAATGCAATCCTTGACCAGCCTCTCAAAGCATTTGCTTATTACTGACTGAGTGTGACAGGACGCCAGTCGTTCAGGCATGTTAAGACGTACAAAAAAGCTGGATGAACTCAGCAGGTCGGGCAGCATCCGTTGAAAGAAGCAGTCAACGTTTCAGGTCGAGACCCTTCTTCAGGACTAAAGAAGGAGGGGCAGGGACCCTATAAAAAAGGTGGGGGGAGGGTGGAAAACCAATCAGAGGAAAGATCAAGGGGTGGGGGAGGGGAAGCAGGGAGGGGATAGGCAGGAGAGGTGAAGAAGGAATGTAAGGGGAAAGCACTATGGGTAGTAGAAGAAGGCAGAGTCGTGAGAGGTGATAGGCAGCTGGAAGAGGAGTCAGAGTGAAGGTGGGATGGGGGAAGGGAGAGGGAGGGAATTACTGGAAGTTAGAGAATTCAATGTTCATACCAAGGGGCTGGAGACTACCCAGACAGTATATGAGATGTTGTTCCTCCAACCAAAGTTTGGCCTCATCATGGCAATAGAGGAGGCCATGTATGGACATATCACCTCTCCTGCCTATCCCCTCCCTGCTTTCCCTCTCCCACCCCTTGATCTTTCCTCTGATTGGTTTTCTACCCTCCCCCTCCTTCTTTAGTCCTGACGAAGGGTCTTGACTCGAAACGTTGACTGTTTCTTTCAACGGATGCTGCCCGACCTGCTGAGTTCATCCAGCTTTTTTGTACGTATTGATTTGACCACAGCATCTGCAGTGTACTTTGTGTTCAGGCAAGTTACCTTGGTCTCTTTTGGTACAGGGACAATGGTGGATGATTTGAAGCAGGAGGGCACTCTACACTGGGAGAGGGAGAGATTAAAAATGTCTGTAAACACACCTCCCAGTTGTGCTGCGCACATCCTAAGTACTCACCCTGGGATTCTGTCTGGTCCCGCAGCCTTGCTCATCCACTCGTTGGAAACACCTGCGTACCTCAGCCTCAGAGATGACCAGATTGCAGGTTGCAGCAGTGGCTTTCTTCAGAGGCTCAGACATCAGCCATGATGAAATGGTGGAGCAGACTCGATGGGCCAAATGGTCTAACTCTGCTCCTATATCTTCTGGTCTTATAGTCTTATAGGATTCCCTAAAGGTTAACTTGCAGTTTGAGTTGGTGGTGAGGAAGGCAAATGCAATGTTGGCATTCATTTTAAGAGGACTAGAATATAAAAACAAGGATGTCATGTTGAGGCTTTATAAGGCATGAGTGTGGCCTCACTTGGAGTATTGCGAGCAGTTATGGTCCCCTTATTTGAGAAACGGACATGCTGACATTGGAGAGGGTTCAGAAGAGGTTCACCAGAATGATTCTGGGAATGAAAGGCTTATTGTATGAGGAGCAATTGATACCTCTGGGTCTTACTTGCTAGAATTTGGGCCTCGATAGAGTGGATGTGGAGATGATGTTTCCTGTGGTGGGGGGGGGGGGGGGGTCTAGGACCAGAGGGCACAGCCTCAGGATACAGTGTTGTCCATTTAGAATGGGGACGACGAGGAATTTCTTTCACCAGAGAGTGGTGATTTTGTGGAATTCATTGCCATAGGCGGCTGTGGAGACCAGATCATTGGGTGTATTTAAGGCAGGGCTTGATAGATTCTTCTTTAGTCAGGGTTTGAAATATTAGATAGATAGATAGATAGATACTTTATTCATCCCCATGGGGAAATTCAACTTTTTTTTCCAATGTCCCATACACTTGTTGTAGCAAAACTAATTACATACAATACTTAACTCAGTAAAAAATATGATATGCATCTAAATCACTATCTCAAAAAGCATTAATAATAGCTTTTAAAAAGTTCTTAAGTCCTGGCGGTAGAATTGTAAAGCCTAATGGCATTGGGGAGTATTGACCTCTTCATCCTGTCTGAGGAGCATTGCATCGATAGTAACCTGTCGCTGAAACTGCTTCTCTGTCTCTGGATGGTGCTATGTAGAGGATGTTCAGAGTTATCCATAATTGACCGTAGCCTACTCAGCGCCCTTCGCTCAGCTACCGATGTTAAACCCTCCAGTACTTTGCCCACGACAGAGCCCGCCTTCCTTACCAGCTTATTAAGACGTGAGGCGTCCCTCTTCTTAATGCTTCCTCCCCAACACGCCACCACAAAGAAGAGGGCGCTCTCCACAACTGACCTATAGAACATCTTCAGCATCTCACTACAGACATTGAATGACGCCAACCTTCTTAGGAAGTACAGTCGACTCTGTGCCTTCCTGCACAAGGCATCTGTGTTGGCAGTCCAGTCTAGCTTCTCGTCTAACTGTACTCCCAGATACTTGTAGGTCTTAACCTGCTCCACACATTCTCCATTAATGATCACTGGCTCCATATGATGAGAAGGGAGGAGAATGCAGCTGAGGGAAATGGATCAGCCATGATGAAATGGCAGAGCAGTCTCGATGGGCCGAATGGCCTAATTCTGTTTCTATGTCTTATGCTCTTTCTAGATCTCTCTGCCTCCACTCGGGATATCTTTTTATAAACCTTCTGACTCTCACAGCTGTATTTCTTTGCACCCTGTCACCTACAAAAATGACAATCCCTTTTCTCAGTTCCTTCATCTCTACCATATCTGTTCCTAGGATGAGGCATCAGAGATGTTCTCCTCCTTTAAAGTATAAGGTTTCCCTTCATCTCTCATTGATGTTTCTCGCCCGCATCTCCTCCATTTCCCAGATATCTGCTCTCACCCCATCTTCCTGCTGTCATAACAAGGACAGAGTTCCCCTTGTCCTTACTTACCACCCCATTCATACCCAGCACTTCATTCTCCATCCGTTCTGCCATCCTCAAAGATGTCCCACAGCTGAACCCATCGTTCCCTCCACCCCACACTCTGCTTCCTGCAGGGAACGCTCTTTCTGTGACTCCCTTTGTATATTCATCCCTCTTCACTGATCTCCCTTCTGGCATTTATCCCTGCAAGTGGGACATACACTACACTAACCCATTCATCTCCTCCCTCACCTCCGTTCAGGACCCCAAAGAGTCATTCCAGCAGAGGCAGAACCTCACGGTCTATTGAGGTCAAATACTGTATCCAGTGCTCCCTGCGTGGCTTTCTTCACCTTTGGCAATGAATTCCATGGAGTTAGCATCCTCTGGCTAAAGACATTTGTCCTCATTTCTATGCAGCAATCTGTTCTGAGGCTGTGCCCTCTGGTCCTGGACTACCCCGCTGTAGGACACATCCCCTCCATGTCTACTCCATCTACACTTCTCAGTACTTGATAGGTTTCAATGAGATCCCCACCCCCCATTCTTCTAATCTCCAGTGAGTACGAGCCCAGAGTCATCAACTGCTCCTGATATGTTAACCCTTTCATTCCCGGGACCATTCTTGTGACCTTCCTCTGGACACTTTCTATTGTCTGCATATCTTTTCTTTGATAGGTCCAAATTTTCTTACAGTACTCCAAGCACATTCTGACACATGCCTTGCCTTTTAAAATTGAGGTACATTAATTCATGAGTGTTATAGGTATGGTGAATGTAATTTTTTTTAGCAAATAGGGAACAGATCTAGAGGACAGAGATTTAAGGTGAAAGGGGAGAGATTTAAGACAACATGAGGGACAAACTTTTTCACACAGAGGGTGGTGGAGATATGGAACAAGTAGACAGTGGAATTGGTTGAGGCTTGTACGATAACAGAATGTAAAATTACACCTGGACAGGTATGTGGATAGTGAAAGGTCGGACTGATACGGGCCAAATGGGACCAGCTTAGATTATCTTGGTCAGTGTGGATGTGTTGGGCCTCTGTTAATACTATGCTGTTACTCTTTTTTCACATTTCTGATAAGCAGTATCTAACTTTCATTCTTCTATTTTTCTTATTTCAATGTGAGTTTCTCCCTCATTTGTAACTATTATTTCCCTTCCACAGTTAAGGACTTTGCATTCAAAGTCAACAACATCTCCTCCCCAATCACAGTCAGCTCAGGTGCACCACCAGGCTCTGTGCCTAGCCCCCGTTCTACTCGCTTCACTCATGCGATTGTGTGGCTCAGTGTAACTCCCACGCCATTTTAAGTTTGCTGGTGACATCACTGTGGTTAGACAACTCAAAAGGTGGTGACGAATTAGCAGCAGGAGGGGGATTGGAACTCTGGTTGAATGGTGCCACATCAATAACCTCTCACTCAACATCAACGAAACCAAAGAGCTGATTGTTGGCTACAGGATGTGGAAACCGGAGGTCCGTAAGCCAGTCATCGTCAGGGGTGCTGACTGGTTGCATGACAGCCTGGAATGGAAGCACCAATTCCCAGGAATGGAGAATTCCACAAAAAGTGGTGGACACAGCCCAGTTCATCACAGGAAATGCCCTCCCCATCGTTGGAAACTACTTTTAAAAAATAATACTTTTTATAAGATTTGCAGTTTTTGACAAACTCATGTACTTTTCCCGGTACACGGTGGTTCATCCCCACTCAGTGGCAGAAAGCGGTATAGCAGCTAAATTAATAGTTTGTCACATTGGCAACAGACACAAAATGCTGGGGGAATTCAGAAGGCCAGGCAAAATCTATGGAAAAGAGTCGACGCTTTGGGCTGAGACCCTTCATCAGGACTGAAGAGTCTCGGGTTTATCAGCTATCTCATTTTTCATTGGCTAAGCATTAGCCCATTACCCATGTGATGCAATTGTTTATGTAACCTGTCAACTAGTTTAATCGTATCAAAGGAATTACTTATCTATAAAAGTGATGGATTTTTCACACGTGCCATCTTCTTTATGCTTTTAACTTTTCAGTCACCTCTCTGCAACATTTCTTAGCCCTTTATTTAGTTTTACTTAGTTTGTTTGGACTCTGAAATAAGCAACAATTAGAATTAAGACAGTTTTGACCTCAGGAAGAACCCTAGGGATCAGAAAATCAACAGATCTAACAATCAGGTGCCCAAACTTGGGGTGATTACTTGAAGAAAAACTGGACTGAGGAAGAAAGTTTTAATTGTGCAGCTGGGAGGTAAGACGTTCCCTCATTCCTTAATTCTCCAAGAATAGTTATCTTCAGTCCATCGTTTAAAGGGAGGTCAAGAGTGAACAGAGACTGGGAGATGGATGCTGATGGATTTTTCATGGTTGTACAACCTGTGTGGGGCTGGTATAAATTATCAGAAACCCAGTGCCTGATATATGCAGAACAGAGTTGTGTGAGTCGTTGGACAAAAGTTTCAAGATATCAGATGGATGTTCGTTGGGTGGAAAAACTGATATTATAGTCACAATGAGGTTGAGAGATTTTTGACATCCAAAAGTGAGGAGTATTCCTTAAGATCAAAATTA
This sequence comes from Hemitrygon akajei, assembly GCF_048418815.1. Lineage (NCBI taxonomy): Eukaryota > Metazoa > Chordata > Chondrichthyes > Myliobatiformes > Dasyatidae > Hemitrygon > Hemitrygon akajei. The sequence goes on from NC_133147.1 coordinate 1,051,702, forward strand.
ATACAATGGCCAAAGCTTTGAAACAGACTGGCGGGTCCCTCAAATTGCCTGCTGAGAGGGCAAAGTTAAATGACACAGTAAGCCCTTACTTAAGTGATGCATATAAACTTGAAACTGTTGGTAAGAAATATGGAAGAAATGTACCATCGATTCTAAGTCTAGTGATGACTGTCCTATAAGTGGTGTTGAAGTGTTACATTGTAAGATCAAACAGATGTGGTCAGGAACTGAAAATCAGCAGGGACGCTAGCAACCTTAATGGAGCTGCAAAGGAACGAGTCCATTAAGTTGCATGTCCAGATAATAACTTAAAACGTGAATGTGTTGATTTAGAAAATCAATTGGATGAAAAAGAAAAAAATGCATAACGTGCAAAAAAAGCAGAATGAAAAAAATCAGAATCAGGTTTAATGTCACCAGCATGTGTCATAAAATTTGTTAACTTAGCAGCAGCAGTTTGATGCAATAGATAATACAGAAGGAAAAAATTAAATAAGTAAATCAATCTCAGTAAGGATATATATGTATATTAAATAGTTTGATTAAAAATTGTGCAAAACTGAAATAATATATATAAACAAGTGAGCTAGTGTTCATGGGTTCAATGTCCATTCAGAAATCAGATAGCAGAAGGGAAGAAACTGTTTCTGAATCACTGAGTGTGTGCCGTCAGGCTCCTGTACCTCCTTCCTGAAGATAACACTGAGAAGAGGGCATGTCCTTGGTGATGGGGGCCCTGAATGATGTTCACCAACTTTCTGAGGCACCGCTCCTTGTAAATGTCTTGGATACTACAGAGGCTAGTACCCAGGATAGAGCTGACTAATTTTACAATTTCCGGCCTTGTGCAGTAGCACCCCCCTCTCCCACACGGCAGACAGTGATGCAGCCTGTTTGAATGCCATCAGCCCAGCGAATTGTCAGGATGGATCTCCCAGGACTGGACACCATCTACTCCAGCAGACTCAGGAGGAAAGCAATCAGCATAACCAGAGGCACCACACACCCCGGCCACTCCCGTTTGACCCGCTGCCATCCAGCAAAAGGCTCAGGACACTAAAAGCCAGAACAAATAGACTGAGGAACAGCTTCTACCCCAGAGCTGTGGCCTCCATCACACCACTCCCACAGAACAATGACTGAAACTGTGAGCACACACAAGGACTCAAATACTCGCACTAACGGCACTTTGTGCATTACTGTGATATTCTGGTGCTGCTGCAACTTATTTTCTGCTACTTATCTATTTAATACTGCTTTTTTTTATTACTGTCTTGTTTTTATCTACTGCTTTATTTAATTGCCTGAGAGGAAGCTAAACAGAGTTTCATTATACCTATGTATAATGACAATAAAGATCATTCAATTCAATGCTCTCCACAGCTCATTTTTCGAGTTATAGCTTTTGAGTGTTTTAGGTGACAAACCAAATCTCTTCAAATTCCCAATGAAATATGATGGAAGATAATAAATCAGCAAAAAAAAAAGATTTCTTCATTAACGGAACGGTAAAAATACATCATGCAAAATATGTCCATAGACGAGAGCTTTGTTCAGAGTGGCACAGAGAAATGACACAGATTCGTGCTGCCAAACCCAGTGGGTAGTGTTAACAATGATGTCAATCATGTTGAAAGCCCGCCAACACTGAATAGTCGCCCAAACCAACGACACCTTGGGAACTCCAAGGAACTGCAAAGTGATACTGACTCAACAGAGACCTCTAGTGGCTCAAGTGATGATGACAGTAATGAGGTAATTGGTCTGGTAGCCATGGCGAGATTTGCCCCAATGAAATCTTTTAAGAGTGAAAACACGCAGGGCTGATGATGGAAAGTGTGAAAGGAAGCAGGTAGTTTGTTATCAACCACTAGATCTGGAAAAAAAAGACAAATGGTACAGGGAAGTTCCACGTCCTAAGAAAGGAAGCTTGAAGAATTGGGCTGAACTTCAACAAATTAAGAACATGTACAAATTGCATTAATATAATGGCATTCAAATTTTAGCTAACATAATTATTTTGACTGCTATGCTGGAAGGCATTTCATTTTGGTAGCTTTCTGTAAAAGCAGGGTGTCCGGTTGGTAGAATGTTTTGCTTTTGGCTAAAGATAAAGGGCTATGTTGTTCAACTCAGCCAATCAAGATGGTAGGTTTGGGAGAAGTTTCTAGAGAGAGCTGGGCGGAGAGAGATTTGTGATGGGCACTGATGGGATTTTTGGTCTTATTGGTGGGAGATGCAGTAAGGAGAAGATCAGAAGAGACTCCCATAGTATTCAATCTGACAGGAAGGGGCGATTGCAAGGAGTGCTTCACGAGATTAAGGAGTCTAAGATGGGAAACCGTGAGTAATGATTATACCCAGCTTTCAGAAGAGACGAGTTCCAAAAGTCATATGCACATTTAGAAGGTTGAATTGTAATGGGCCCTATTGTTTATTTTTTTTCTTTCTCTTGATAACTACTCGATAAAACTGAAATTGGTAAATATTATAAATATTCTTGATAATTTTATGCTGGTGTATGATTTGACATTTTTTGGTGACCGGTAATATTGTATGGGCAGTACTTACACAGCATTCACTCAAATCGAGGTTCAGTTAATTGAAACATCCCAACTTTCCCGTTTGGTTGAAACCCAAATCATAACAACCCTAGACATATATTGGTTATGAAAAGTGGTCCTCTCACCTCCGTGTTTCAGTGGCTGTCAGTCAAGTCAGCTATCGAGCCAAGTTTACATACGAGCCCAGTGGGAGGGTAAAAAAACCAGTTGACATAGTGAGCTGAAGATAGTATCAGAGAAGATAAACAGGATTTACAAGCTGGTTGAGATGCATTTCAGAAATGGTTGGAAGAACAATCTCACACAGATTGAGTGGAGGAAAGTGTCTGATTGCAAACAAGACTTCAGAGGATGTTTCTGAATATGAAGATCGCTATTGGATAGTTTGAATCAGTTACTCAGAAGTCCAAGGCATAAGTGATTATAATATATAAGAATCCACATTTGGCCCTCTCAAGATGGCCTTCATGGATGGTTTGAAACCAGATTTTGCCAAAATGGTGAGGCTAACGAAAGCAAATTGGAGTGGAAATGCTGTTTCCTCCCATGATCTGGTGCGAACTGCCAAACAAGTGAAGAGAGGTATCGAAGTCCGAATAAGATTAGTACAGATGAACCGACTGTCTACACCTGCTAACCAACAGAACAATCTCAGTCTGAGCCACAACCCCCAGGTAATAAAATAATATGTCAATTGTGTGGTTAAAAAAGAACATTGGGCTGAAAATCTTTGGTATAAGAAACCAACTCAAATCCCAAATTCAACCAGAACGACAATTTCGGCCGAAGATTCTACTGCAGCCTCAACAACAGCAACTTTACCAACAATTCAAACCACAGTTCGACCACAGATTCAACCACCTGATTCAATGACAAGGTCAACCCCCTATCTCACAGAGAATGGGAAATTCTTATCTTTAGCGGCACAATTTCTGATGTGGACATATGGTCACGGTCTCGGAATGACCACGCCCTTCCTTGCAGCCCTCATTTGTCTTGATAGAGCAAAAACCAAATGGCTTACATGTTAATTTGCGAGCTGGATATGAACGCATCGAATTCTTACTGACACAGGAGAAGAACTAACATGCATAACCAAGGCTATTGCCCAAAAATGCAATGTGCCATTGACTAACATCTGTAAATATTCATATGGTGCTGGAGGACAGAGAATTGGTGTCATCAAAAAGCAGACTAGTTGAAGCACAATTGGGTCCTCACCTACGAGAAATACAATTTTGGGTGGGAGATATCTCAAAACCTCTTCTTGGTACAGTCCCGCTTGGTGGTGTAATAATGTCAGCGCCGGACTCCGGGGCGGAGGTTCCCGGGTTCCAATCCAAGTCGGGTTGAGCATTGAGCAAGCAACTTGGCCTTGTGAAAACAAGAATAGCTTGCTACGGAAACACCGTCATGATGGTGCCCTGATAACTCCACTGCCCAGTTAAGGGATATTCTCCTTCTTCTGGTACAGATGTCATTTTGACTTTAAATTCTACTCTTGAAATCATGGAGGGTACAATTATCTAGAATCTCATGAGTTTGGAAAAATCTGAGTTAACCTGCCATCCCCTATGGTCACAAGACAAAAATGACTGTGGCCTGCTGGAAATGGATCCTGTTAAGTTTACTGGGGAGATGGCACCTAGTACCAAGCCATATCCTCTAAGCAGAACATCTATAGAAGGCATCATATGTATTGTCAATCAGCTGGAGGAATGAGCGATTCTTGTCAAGGCACACAGTCTAGTCTGCCCTGTCTAGAAGACGAGTGGCACTTGGAGACTAACGGTGGACTACAGGAACACCAGCCAATGTATTGTCAGGTTAATCCCTCTGGTGGCAGATCCATCTCTATCTTCAACACCCTGAGCCCGTTATCTAAGTGGTTCAGTTATTGATATGGTCAATAGTTTATGGTTGGTACCATTGGTCTGAATGTCAACCCTGGTTGGCTTTTACAGTTGATGGTCAACAGTATCAGTGAACGACGCTACCACAGAGTCTTCACAATAGTCCCATTGTCTACCACATAGCCCTTGAGCCAACATCCAAGGGACTTTCCAGGCACTGACTCAACTATTGTACAATATGTCGATGATCCCTTGATTGCCTCCAAGGCTGCATTATCACGAGGAAAGGCGTACTGTGGTCTAGAAGCTCTTCCTCTGGTTTTAAGTAGCATCAGAGCAACCCCAAACTAGAAAACAAAACTGAGTCCATATGAAGTAGTAACGGGGTGACCTATGTCACTACTGGAAGCTCTCAATCTCAGAGAGGCTGATGTACACGTTATGGTAGATGGTTCAGTTGATTATTGTGTGAAACTAACCTAAGTTGTTCAGTTTGCTTCTCTACAGTTTTCTGCTGCTTGGAGCGGTCCATCGGAAGGAGGACTCTTGTTTTCTGGAGAGTGGGTCTTGGTCAAGAAACCACACAGGAATCCCTAGGAGCTCGGTGGGAAGGTCCTTCCTAAGTTCTGTTAATTACAAACTGACAGTCAAAGTGGAAGGTAAAAGTAAGTAGATATATGCCAGCCACTGCAAGCAAGGTAAAATTACACCAGATTAAGACAAGTGGTGTGAGATTTCAAGTGATCATCACTGAATAATCCAAACTTGGTTAAGTATGCCTGATGTGTCCAATCATGGCGTGATGCTATGCTTTGATATTATTCAACTGAACTGAAAAAGTTTAAATTTTTCTGCCTCTGAATTTTCAGATGTCATGATTCTAAATGTATGATTTAGATTCAAGGGGATGGGGAGAGCTGTTTTTTTTTTAAATGAAGTATTAGATGAGTTAATGAGTTTTTAGCAAGACAATGTTTAGTTTCACTACAAATAACTTGTATTTCACAATATGTGATGTTAGACTCCACCTATTGGTGGTAAAACAGTATAGCAGTTACATTATTTATCATCTTTCACTGTGTCCTTCTATAGGCCCTCACCTATCTCAGGAATTTGCTTTTGTATCAGTATAAAAGTATCGATTTCTGCAAGAATCACCAGCTCGTCTTTGTTCACAAACGACAGAAAATCTGCAGGTGCTGGAAACCCGAGCAACACACACAAAAGGCTGGAGGAACTCAGCAGGCCAGGCAGCATCCATGGAAAAAAGTATGCAGCTTGTCTTTGTTCTCAGTTCTTTAGTTTCAGGTGCTCTGTGCCTGTTTCTTTGTTTAAGCTTTCAATAAATGATCGTGAAGTGACAAGTTTTCAACTGAAAAAGGATCGAGCGCTTTCCCGGTGTATCTGATGCATGAACTCTTCTTGGGCTTCCAGCCCGGTAAAGGTATCAATTTTAACTGAAGATTCGATGACAAACTCTGCCATCTTCATCAGAGATAATGCCTAGGGACATCTAGTCCAGTGGTATATTTGACGATGGGGGTATATATACCACTGGACTAGACATGCCTAGGCATCATCCCTGATGAAGATGGCAGAGTTTATCAGTGAAAAGTTGGTGAAAATTGATACCTGTACCAGGCTAGAAGCCCAAGATGAATTTATTCACATTTTCAACTCATTCTGTGACTCCTAAATGAACCAGCGGATCAAAAATCACCAGATCCAACAAGTCATAGAACACTACAGCCCATCTAGTCCCATTGACCTGAACTTAGACCTGTCTCCTGAGAAAGTATAGATGCAAAAATTCCATTTAAGATCTCCCCCATCTCTTTGGCTCCATGCATAGATCACGGCTCTGATCATCCAAAGGACCAATTTTGTCCCTTGCTGTGCTTTTACTCTTATTATAACTGCAGAAGCCCTCAGGATTCACCTTCACCTTGTCTGCGACAGCAGCCTCATGTCTTCCCTCTCCCAATGTCCTTAAGTGTCCTCTTGCATTTCTTCTACTCACGTACCTCATTTGTTCCTGTCTGCCTTTGCCTGCTAGGCACTTTCATTTGTTTTCTTAACCAGAGCCTCAATCTCTCTCGAAAACCAAGGTTCTCGAAACCTGTTATCCTCCCCTTTTATTCTACCAGGAACATATAAAATCGGTATTATCAAAAATCTCACTTTTGAGGGCCTCTCACCGACCAACTACACATGTCCCAATCCACATTTTCCAGATCCTTTTCAATACTTTCAAAATTGGCCTTTCTTCAATTTAGAATCTTAACCTGAGAAACAGACAGATCCCTTTTCATAATTTCCTTGAAACTAATGGCATTATGATGACAAGATGCAAAGCGTTCCCCTACACAAACTCCTGTCACCCGCCCTCTCTCATTCCCTAATAGGTCTCAATCACACTCTCTCCACTTTGGACGTCTGTGTATTGAATAAGGAAACATTTCCTGAACACATTTGAAAAGCTTTTTCCTCTCCAGCCCTTTGACAGTATGAGAGTCCCAGTCATATGTGGGAAGTTAAAAAACACCTACTATCACAACCTTAAGTTTCTTGCAACAATCTGCGACCTCTCGACAAATTTGCTCCTCTAAATCCCACAGACTGTTGGTAGGTCAATAGCATAATCCCATTAAAGTGATTATAACTTTCTTATTCCTCCATTCTACCCATAAAGCTGCTCCGGAGGAGTCTCCTGTCTGCCCTGACTGAGCACTGCTGTGATATTTTCCCCGACTAGTAAAGCTCCCCATTTAATCCCTCCTGCTCTATCACGTCTTAACCAACAGAACCCTGGAACACTGAGCTGCCAGACCTGCAACCAAGTCTCACTAATGGCTGCAATGTCATAATTCCACGTGTTGATCCATACTCTAAGCTGATTCGCCTTTCCTATGATGAACCTTGCAGCAAAATATACATGGTTCAGAACACTAGTCCCACCACGTTCGAACTTTTGACTCCTGACTTTGTATGTCGGCTTCACACCATCTTCCTCCACGACGACTCCACTATCTGCTCTGGTGCTCTGATTCCCATCCCCTTGCAACTCCAGTTTAGCCTCTTCCCTGCATTCCCGCCCTTTGCAACACTAGCAAACCTTCCTGCTAGGATGTTAGCCCCCCCCTCCAGTTAATGTCCCACCTGCCCTGGAAGAGAGCCGAATGATGCAACAATCTGACACGCTCCCTCCTGCACCAATACTTTAGCCAGGTGTACAAGTGCACGATCTTTCCATTTCTGGCCTCATTAGCACATGTAACGGGTAGCAATCCTGACATCACAACCCTAGAGGTCCTGTCCTTTAAGAACATAAGATATAGGAGCAGAATTAGGCCATTTCGCCCCATCGAGTCTGCTCCGCCATTTCATCATGGCTGACCCAGTTTTCCATCTCAGTCGCAATCTCCTACCTTCTCCCCGTATCCCTCCATGCCCTAACTTAGCGCCCAACTCCCTGAACTCACTTTGCCTGACCTCTCCACCCCTCCTACCCACATCATTGGTACCAATGTACATCCTGGCCATTGGCTGTTAACCCTCCCGCTTAAAAGTGCTGTGGTCCCGATCTGAGATTTCTCTGAACCTGGCATCCAGGAGGCACGTACCACAGAACCTCCTTTCCGTTCCCCCAGCCGATGAACCTCCTGTCACTGAAGCTCACCTCTTCTTCTTCCCCTTCCACTCTCAGTCACAGAGCCAGAGACTTGACTGGTGTGGCTTTCTTCTGGCAGATCAGCCCCCCAACAATATTCATTCTCCCCAAGGAATGAATGTTGAGGGGAATGGCCACAGGGGTGCTCTACTCTAGCAGCCTATCCCATTTCCCCCTCCTGATGTTACCTGTGTCCTGCAATCTGGGTGTAACAACCTTTCTGTATGTCCTGTCTATCAACTCCTTAGCTTCCCATATGATCTAGACTTCATCCAGTTCCAACAACAACTCCTTGACAGTTTAACACAGCAAGCTCCCACAAGCAACATAAGGTCAACATATATTGTCTGTCAACAGTCAAAATCCACCCAAGTTTTTCTCTGTCAATCAGCTCCCAAATGTTGCTACTCTTGTCATTCATTGTCACACCTCCTGCTCTGTTTCCCTGGTCCTCATCATATGCCGTTACCCCTACCACTGGCCAGAGCCCCGAGCTCTGCCCTGTGCTGACCTGTCTCTGGCTTCTGACCCTGCTCCAGTGAACGTACAACGAATAGTTCCCCATTCTGCTTTCAGACTTTAGAGGACAGTAGTGCATTCCAACACCCCTTTAGAAGCAGTGAAAATGACCCATAATGCTGAAATGAGCCGGGAATAAGGAGGTTAACCACCTATATCATTCTTCCTTGCCCTAGGGCTCATCTTTGTCTTCAGTCTGCAGAAAGTCTTGCTGGAAATACACGGGAGACCTCCGTTTGGAACCCATCAGCACTGGGAGAGTGAGGGGTGAACAGCAGGAGTGGATTAAAAAGGACTGTTGTGGAACAGAAACTCTGGCAGGGACACAGCTGTGCTGAGTTGACTCCTTACTGTACACTGGGTGTATTGTAGATTTACTAAACACCCGAGGCAGGGTTTAAAATAGAATTGATTTATTAGTCACAGATCCAGAATATTAAACTCCAGTCCTATTAAAGTTGAACATTAACAGAAGAAGCTCCTCCCATGCCCAGTGACCAGGGTGCAGAACTGGGTGTGATGAGCAACAATAATTGCAGAGTTTGACAACAACAGTCACTTTTGATCTTCCCTCTGGATTCAGCAACCACAATGGTTAAATATCCAGCATGCAGCTTATTTAAACTTCTTCCCCCAGTGTGAACTGTCACAAGGTGAGATGATCGAGTGAATCCCTTCTCACATTCAGAACAGGTGAATGGTCTCTCCCCAGTGTGAACTCGCTGGTGTGCCAGCAGGCCAGGCGAATTAGTAAATCCCTTCCCAGAGTCTGAGCAGGTAAACAGCTTCTTTCCAGTGTCAGCTGGCTGATTTACCTTCACTTGAGATTTCGAGTGAATCCCTTCCCACAGTCTGAGCGGAGAATGGCCTCTCCCCAGTGTGAACTAACTGGTGTGTCAGCAGGTTAAATGACTGAGTGAATCTCTTCCCACAGTCTGAGCAGAGGAACGGCCTCTCCCCAGTGTGAACTCGCTGGTGTCTCTGTAGGTTGGACGAGTGAGTGAATCCCTTCCCACATTCTGGGCAGGTGAATGGCCTCTCTCCAGTGTGAACCGACTGGTGAGCCAGTAGGTGGGATGACTGAGTGAATCCCTTCCCACAGTCTGTGCAGATGAACGGCTTCTCCCCAGTGTGAATTCGCTGATGTACTTTCAATTGAGATGACTGAGTGAATCCCTTCCCACAGTCTGAACAGGTGAACGGCCTCTCCCCATTGTGAACGGACTGGTGTTTATGCAGATGGGATGATTGAGTGAACCCCTTGCCACAGTCTGAGCAGGTGAACGGCTTCTCCCCAGTGTGAACCCGCTGATGTACCTTCAGTTGAGATGACTGAGTGAATCTCTTCCCACAGTCTGAACAGGTGAATGGCCTCTCCCCAGTGTGAACTGACTGGTGTCTCTGTAGACTGGATGACCGAGTGAATCCCTTCCCACACATAGAACAGCTGAACGGTCTCTCCCCAGAGTGAACTCGCTGGTCTCTCTGTAGGTCAGATGATTGAGAGAATCCCATCCCACAATCTGAGCAGGCGAAAGGCCTCTCCTCGGTGTGAACTCGCTGGTGTGTCTGCAGATGGGATGAGTGAGTGAATCCTTTCTCACAGCTCTCTATGAATTCCCTGGCAATGCATCGAGTCAGATACCAGACATAGTGAAACCCTCGCACAGTCAATGCCGTTGAAGGACTGCACTGATCTCCTGTGAATAAATGCCAGTGTGTTCTCAGTACCCTGTTCCAGTCAATTTCACTGGATTACAACAGAAAACTTCATTTCAAACAAAAAACACGTTTCCAGCTGGGATGAGATACCTCTTCATTTCCAACGATCAATAACGAATGTGGTGTTACAAAGGAAATATCTGGTCACTCCTTAAATACCTCAACAGAGACAGCAAATCCGACGTGCTGTGGTGTTTGAGATTCCTCTGCAGAAATTATTTGTCGCTGTGAATCTGTAAAGAGATTTACAAATTACATCACAAGGTGAAGGATTGCATTTCAGACGACAAAACTATTGTTGGCAGAATTGCAGATGGTGACGAGAGGGCGTACAGGAGCGAGGTAGATCAGCTGGTTGAGTGGTGTCGCAGCAACAACCTTGCACAACGTCAGTAAGACCAAAGAACTGATTGCGGACTTCAGAAAGGGCAAGGTGAGGGAACACACCCAATTCTCACAGAGGGATCAGAAGTGGAGAGAGAGTGAGCAGTTTCAAGTTCCTGGGTGCCAATATCTCTGAGGACCTAGCCCGGACCCGACGTATTGATGCGGCTATAAAGAAGGCAAGACAGCGGCTATATTTCACCAGGAGTATGAGGAGATTTGGTATGTTACCAAAGGCGCATGCAGATTTCTACAGGTGTACCGGAGGGAGCATTCTACCTGGCTGCATCGCCGTCTGGGGAAGGTGGGGCCACTGCGCAGGGTTGAAATAAGCTGCAGAGAGTTGTGAACTTAGCCAGCTCCATCACGGGCACTGGCCTCAAGGAGCGATGCCTCAAAAAGGTGGCATCCATCATCAAGGAGCCCCATCACCCAGGTCATGCCTTGTTCCCATTGCTACCATCACGGAGGAGGTACAGGACCCTGAAAGCACACAGTCAGCGATTCAGGAACAGCTTCTTCCCCTCTGCCATCTGATTTCTGAATGGACATTGAACTCATGAGCACTACCTCGCTACTTACCGTTTTTAAAAATTTTTGCACTACTTATTTACGGTAACTATTAAATATATATTGACTGTATTTAATGGTTTTTTTCCTATTATTATGTATTGTGCTGTACCGCTGCCACAAAGACAACAAACTTTATGACATATGCCGGTGATATTAAACCTGATTCTGGTAATTTTCACTCTCTCTGGTGAGCTCTGACATCACACTGTTACAGCGAGTTTCAACCCAAGTAAGGGAAAGAATTCCTCTTCTAACTGGGCACCTGGACTGGCCATCGAATTCTCTGACAGTCTGTATCAGAATGGGCCATTTCTGCCCAGCTTCAATCTGTGACTTGGGTCAGTTTGTCCCCCTCCATTAGTATCGTTCACTGTTCCCTCCAAGCTGCCTGGGAGTGTGGCAGCACAGGAACTGAAATGCCCCCACGCACATACCCTTCGTTACCACACACAGATGGAATTTCCTTTCGTATAATGTTAATTTATATTGCTGCACAGTTTTCAGGCCATGACAAAGCTTCCTGCTCAGCCCAATGGTTGGTCTGCACAGCTGTGGAAAAAAATAGGGAACTTTGGTAATATTTCAAGTTCTGGTCAAGTCCCACAATGCCACAGAGAGCACATGGCTGATCTTGGGGACTTTCTAATGACTCTGACCCCCCCCCCCCCACACCATTCCAGATAATTGACGGGGTGGGGGGGTGATCTAATCAATGGCAATACCAATGAATATGAAGGGATGGGCAGCAGGATTTCTCATTGGAGTGTGTGGCACTTTACCCATATAACAATCACAGCACGGAAACAGGCCATTCCAGCCCTCCTAGTCCGTGCCGAACTCTTAATCTCACCTAGTCCCACCTACCCGCACTCAGCCCATAACCCTCCACTGCTTTCCTGTCCATATACCTATCCAATTTTACCTTAAATGACACAACTGAACTGGCCTCTACTACTTCTACAGGAAGCTCATTCCACACAGCTATCACTCTCTGAGTAAAGAAATACCCCCTCGTGTTTCCCTTAAACTTTTGCCCCCTAACTCTCAAATCATGTCCTCTCGTTTGAATCTCCCCTACTCTCAATGGAAACAGCCTATTCACGTCAACTCTATCTATCCCTCTCAAAATTTTAAATACCTCGATCAAATCCCCCCTCAACCTTCTACGCTCCAATGAATAGAGACCTAACTTGTTCAACCTTTCTCTGTAACTTAAGTGCTGAAACCCAGGTAACATCCTAGTAAATCGTCTCTGCACTCTCTCTAATTTATTGATATCTTTCCTATGTGAAAGCTCCAGGTCACTTGTTACCCGGGACAAAGGTTTGATATCATTAAGTACCCAGAGAGAATGGGACAAAACATGATCTCACGGGTAGAAAGGTCCAGAAAAACAGGAGTTAGAACAAAGATGATCTTCTCAAGAACTAAAGCCGATGGAAGGATTTTATTTCCCCGCCCCCCGAGTTCCCAATCGTTGGATTTAGAAGGCAAGTGTCTGAGAGATCGAGCCGTTCCCAGTCCCTCCGCCTTCGCTCATCAGCAGAAAACTCCTCCGGGCCTGGGTACGGATCGTGGGGCTGAGAGAGGTGGAAAGGATCGGGGGCTGTCCCGGGATGCAGGGCTACGGTGTGTCCGGAACTCAGGACAATTGTCCCTCACTCGGGGGTGCCGGTGAAACCCCCACCCGAACCCGCTCCTACCTGCCGCCGGTCCTCAGGAGCCTTTTGTCCACCGAGCGCGTGCGCGCGGTTTTGGGGACGCGCCTTGACCCTTACGCCTGCGCATTTGATCACTGGGTCACCGGCGGCAAATTCTAGAGCGCGGGGGTTTCTGGGTAATCAGGATGTCATTAAAGGTGTCTGCCAAGCACTGGTTTCACACCACATGACTCAAAGACGGTTAACAGTTCTAAGTAGAAAACCCAGCAGCTTTAATGCAGCAAGCTCTCACAAACAATACACTCACTATCAACACTAGATTGTTATAAACTAAAGTTGCAAGGGAGAGGAACCAGAGTGGCAGAACAGATAGTGGAGCGGTTGTGGAGACAGACGTTTCAAGACCTCAGACAAAGTTCAAGAATCAAAAGGTTAAGCATGGTGCAATTAATATTCTAAGCCGTGTATACTTCAATGCAAACAATATTGATGGAAAGGCAGATTGGTGGTACTGAAGAATAAATTCTGACCATGTTAATGGGGCTATATTATAGACCACCCAACAGTCCATGGAATTTAGATCAACGAATTTGACAGCACTTGCTGGCTGTTGCACGAAACATAAGGTTGTTATATTAGGTGCTTTTAATTTTCCACATTTTGACTGGGACTCCAAATCTAAATTGGATCGAGTTCGTCAAATGTGTTCAGGGAAATTTTCTTTAATCAGTATATAGAAGTCCAAATGAGGGAGTGTGCCATACTTGATCTACTGTTAGGGAATGAAACAGGGCAGGTGACAGAAGTTTGTGTCGGGAAACATTTTGCATCTAGTGATCATAATCCCATTAGTTTCAAAATAATAATGCAAAAAGATAGCGTTTTTTTTCCCCCAGGAAGATATCAGGAAAGTTATCAATGCAGGGAGATGGATGGTGTCTGCATAGACTTTAGTAAGACATTTGACAGGGTCCCAACATGGAAGGATGGTCAGGAAGGTTCAGTCTTTCGGCACTCAGGATGAAGTAGTAAATTAGATTAGACCTTGGCTTTATAGGAGAAGCCAGAGAGTAGTAGTAGAGGGTTGCCTCTCTGACTTGAGTCCTGTGACTAGTGGAGTGCCCCAAGCATTGGTACTAGGTCCATTGCTGTTTGTCATCTATCTCAATGATCTGTATGATAATGTGGTCAACTAGATCAGCAAATTTAAGATGACATCAAGATTGTGGGTGTATGGACAGTGAGGGAATCTATCAGAGCTTGCAGTGAAATCTGGACCAGCTGGAAAAATGGACTGAAAAGATGGCAGATGGAACTTAGTGTAGTCAAGAGCAAAATGCCGTACTTTGGTAGGACAGTGAATGATAGGGCACTGAGGAGTGCAGTAGAACAAAGGGAATAATTCATTGAAAGCGGTGGGACACGTAGATAGAGGCATATAGAAAGCCTCTGGCACTTTGGCTTTCATGAAAACAGGAATTGAGTACAGGAGTTGGGATGCTATGTTGAAGTTGTATAATACATGGTAAGGCCTAATTTAGGGTATTGTGTGCAGTTTTGGTCACCTACCTACAGGAAAGATGTAAATAAGGTTGAAAAAGCACTGAGGAAATTTACAAGGATGTTGCCTGGATTGGAGGACATGAGTTTAAAGGAAGGATTGAATAGGTTAGGACTTCATTCCCCAGAACATAGAAGATTGAGGGGAGATTTGATAGAGGTATACAAAATTAAAATAAATGCAAGCAGGCTTTTTCCACTGAGTTCTGTGAAATTACAAGAGGTCATGAGTTAAGGGTGAAAGGTGAACTGTTTAAGGGGAACATGAAGGGAAGCTTCTTCACTCAGAGGATGGCGAGAGTGTGTAATAAACTGCAAGTGGTGGGTGCGACTTTGATTTCAATGTTTAAGAGAAATTTGGAGAGGTACACGGATGGGAGGGGTATGAATGGCCCTGGTCCAGGTGCAGGTCGATGGGAGTAAGCATGGTCTAGATGGGCCTGTTTCTTTATGGTACTTTTCTATGTCTCTATAACTTTAACAGGCATTCTGTGTTTCAGATGCCAAAGTCCAACCCATTTACAAATGCAGATAAAAAAAACACAAGAGATTCTGCAGATGCTGGAAATACAGAGCAACACAGACAGTGTACTGGAGGAACTCAGCAAATCAGGCAGCATCTAAGCAGAGGAATAAACTGTCTAGGCATGATGGAGTGTCTTGGCCCAAACCATCAACTCTTTATTCCTCTCCATTGATGCTGCCCGAGATCAGCTGAGATTGTCCATCTGGTACATGGGGTTTAGAAAATAGAGCGCTATGCGCTTGGGGAAATTCTAAGCAATTTCTAGAGTAGGTTACACGGTCAGCACAACATTGTGGGCTGAAGGGCCTGTAATGTGCAGTAGATTTCAATGTTCTATGTTCATTTTGTAGAATGAACAACATTTTTTTCAGTCAATCATTTTCCAAATGTTGCTGATCTTTCATTTGTAGCCACATCCTCCTAGTCTGAGTCCTTCCTTCTGCTTGCCATAAACTCCAGCCCCAAAGCCCTGACTTGTACTGGATCCTCTTTGGTTTCTGACCCCCTCCATCAAAGAGTTACCCACCATTCTGCTGTTACAATTTAGAGGAGAGCGGTGTATAGCAACACTCAAGCTGTACAAGCTGTGAAATCAGTGGAAATAACCCATTATATTGAAAAGGGCAGGGAAGACATTGTTTAACAACCCATGGCTTCCTTGGCTTAGAGCCCTGAGGAATGAGGAATCTTTGGGACAAACCCGCAGTGAGCTCTTCGCTGACTCAAAACCACAGACTCATTTTCAGTCTGCAGAAAGTCAGGGAGGAACTTCAAGGTAAACCTGGTCACTGACAGAGTGGTGACCAGTTGCAACCCGTCATCACAGGGAGGGTGAGAGGCGAACAGCAGGCATCAGCTGGACTGTGGCCTCTCTATTGCTTATGGACGTGTAACAGAGACAGTAAGCAGCTGAGACCCAGGATTTGAAATAGAGCTAATTTATTTGCACAGATCCAAAATATTAAACACCAGTCTAATTTAAGGCTAACATCAGCAGAGCAAACCCCTCCTAATGCTCAACGATCAGGGTTCAGTCTGGTGTGTGGTGAGCAGCTGTAATATTTACAGAATCTGGCATTAACAGTCCCTCGTGAACATGTAACTGTTTTGAGTCACTATGGTGGTTAAAAATTAATGTAGAGCTTATTTCTGCTTCCTCCCTGATGTAAAGTTGCTGGTGTTTCAGCATCTCGGATGATTGAGTAAATTTCTTTGCTCACTCAGGACAGAAGTGTGGCCTTTACTTATTGGGAACTCGCTAGAGCCTCACAAGGTGGGATATCTGAATGAATCCCTTCCCGCACACGGAGCAGGTGAATGACCTCTCCTCGGTGGGAACTGTCTGGTGTTTCTGCAGATTTAATACTTGGACAAACTCCTTCCTACACTCTGAGTGTGTGAATGGCCTCCCCCCGGTGTGAACTTGCTGGTGTATCTGCAGGTGTAGTGGCCTAGAGAAGTCCTTCCAAAATGAGAGTCGGTGAATGACATCTCACTGCTGCAAACTCTGTGGTCATTCATCAGGTCAAATCACGGACATGTACACGTATTCCCATTATCTTTGCTATGACTGGTGAGCTATCTTCTCAAGCACCTCCTTTACATTCGAGGATTGCTGGCTTTCAAGTGCTGTTGAACTGACACAGCAGGACTGACATGCTGCTGTGTTCGAGATTCCCAGACACAAAATTCTTTTCCATTTCTTTCATTTTTATTGTGCCTTTGACTTCCCTCATCAGCCATGGTTGCCTCATCCTCCCTTTAGAATACTTCATCTTTTGGCTGTATCTATCCTGTGCCTTCCAAATTTCTCCCAGAAACTCCAGCTATTGCTGCTCTGCCATCATCCCTGCTAGAGTCCCCTCCAATCAACTTTTGAGCTGGGAGCTGTGGGAATGTTCCCGAATGTTCCTCCAGGCTTTGCTGATCAAAGTGAGCACAGGGGCATTGAGGACATCTGAGAATGGAACCTAGTTGTCACCTGTGTTGCTTGATTTCACTTTGCAAGAGGCGATAGCATTCAAGACCTGCCAAAGCTGTTGAGCGTCCTTCAGTGATATGAGTTTGGTCGGGAACTGCCACTTCCCCTGTGGGGTGGCTTTCCGGAGATTATACCTAAAACTCATGTATCTTACTTGGTCAACAGACTTGAATGCCATTGATCTGGCCTTCAGCAGATTGCAGATCTCATAGTTTATCCAAGGCTTCTGGTTGGGTGAGACTCTGAATGTTTTTGTGGGGGCACACTCACCTACAACTGTTTTTATAAAAAAACTCAGTTTTTGTTCTTGGATAAATGACCTGAAATCAGAAATGATATGGACAGAGTAGACCTGTAAACCTAGTATGCATCATTCTAAGTTGTCATGGGGGCGGATTCAATCGTAATTTGAAAATCCACCCCACATTTTACCACCCCTCCAAAAAAATTTAACTCCAATAAAGTATCTGATTTAGCTTATTTTACTAACAACTAAAAAAGCTTTCTTTCAAAGCTGAAAAGCAAAGATATCTTTGATAAGTAGTGACTGCCTACATAGGCATTTCTTAAGGCTCCTAGATTTGAAGGTAGCTTTTTAACTTGGATTAGATTGTTCAAGTGCACAAAGACCAGAATCATTTCATAGACAAAAATAATTCAAAGCTTTTTATCTATCTTCCTGGTGGAACAATGCATAAATTTCTACTTCAGGAGGAGTTAATTGGAGGTCCATGAGCCAGTCCTCATCAGAGGTGGAGAGGGTCAGCGCCTCTAAATTGCTCAGTTTTATCATTTCAGGGGACCTGTCCTGGGTTCAGCACATAAGTGAAATCATGAAGAAAGCATGATAGCATCTCTACTTCCTTAGAAGTTTGCAAAGATTCAGCATGACATCTAAAATGAAACAAAGACAAGGTTCCAAACTAGATACTAGATGAGAATCCAAAGTTGAGCTGTCAATCAAGCACTGAACCTCACTTCAGGTGCTCCTTAAATCCTGGTGCAAATGTATGGCCGCAAATTAGCAGGGCGGGCCTAAATCTTTAAAGGGGCCACGTCAGCTATCCATATTCTGGAAAGTTAAAGCGTCTGAACCCCAGAAGCTGGCATAGTCGGCTGCATGTCCTAACAGGATCCCCTCTCCGTCAGCCGACCCCTGACAGCCCTGGCTACTCGGTGAGAAGATGACGTTTGAGAACCGGATCCAAGACGCTCCCTTCAGGAACCCGACGCCGCTCCCTGGGTCCGAATCCCTCCCGGTTCACGAGGAATTACCAAACACCCCGAAACAGTTCATTAATCCAGAATTCTATTTATGGTGACAACCTGTTCCCCACCGACAAACCCGGGTGGCAGGCGGGGCTAAACAACTGGTGCTTGCAGGTTTTTGTTTACAAATGTGGAAGGTGGGATTGACCTTGTGGGTTTTGGGAGCTGCAAGGTGAAAGTCACCATGAGAGAGGAGTGGGCCAGAGTTGATTGGAAAAGAGCACTGGCAGGGATGATGGTTGAGCAGCAATGACTGGAATTTCTGCAAGCAATTCAGAAGGCACAGGGATATATACATCCCAAAGAGGCAGAAGTATTCTGAAGAAAAGATGATAGAAGCATGGCTAATAAGTCAAAGCCAATGTAAAATCCAAAGAGAGGGCATATAATAGAGCAAAAATTAATGGAATGTTAGAGGAATTGGGAAACTTTTAAAAACCAATTGAAAGCACCAAAAATGTCATTAAGAAGGTAAAGCTGGAATCTGAAAGTAAGTTAGCCAATAATATTAAAGAGGATACCAAAAGTTTCTTCAGATACATAATGTGTAAAAGAGAGGCAAGAGTAGGTATTGGACTGCTGGAAAACAATGTTGGAGAGGTAGTAATGGGAGACGAGGAAATGGTGAATGAAATGACTGGGTATTTTGCAACAGTCTTCACTGTGGAAGACACTAGCAGTATGGTGGAAGTTCCAGCTGTCCAGGGGCATGAAGTGTGTGAAATTACCATAAAAAGACAGAAGATTCTTGGGAATCTGAAAGGTCTGAAGGTAGTTAAGTCACCTGAACCAGATGGTGTACACCCCAGAGTTCTGAAAGAGGTGGCTGAAGAGATTGTGGAGGCATTAGTAATGATCCTTCAAGAGATCACTAGATTCTGGAATGGTTCTGGAAGACTGTAAAATTGTAAATGTCACTCCACTCTTCAAGAAGGGAGAGAGACAAAAGAAAGGAAACTATAGGCCAGTCGTTCTGTCTCTCTCTCTCTTTCAATCTTTTTATTAATATTTAGAATATTATGAATGAGATACAATTCAAATAATGGTAAGGGATTACAAATATATAGACTCCCATTATACATAAAGTATTACATAAACAATGAATAGAGCATAAGTAAGTTTCCCAAAACATAAACCATATAGTATATATATGAACAAGGTAAGTTTAGATATTTCATAATATATAGTGTAAAAAAGAGAAAAAAAAATCTATCTAAGGAAGTTAGCTAATCTACTAATCTAGTATCAAGAAAAAGAAAAAAAAACAAAGAAGAAAAAAAATAAAAAAACTTTTAAAAAGAGAAAAAAAAGGGCTGTTCATAGTATCTCACGAGTATACATAAACATCAATGACGTCAACTCCGATCCTCTCAACATACATACGATTAAAGCTGAAAAAAAAACCAATAAGCCCGGCACAGGGCCATTACATCATATGAAAATATTGAATAAATGGTCTCCATATCTTTTCAAATTTAATAGAAGTATCAAATACAGCACTTCTAATTTTTTCTAAATTTAGACATAACATAGTTTGAGAAAGCCAATGAAATACCGTGGGAGGATTAATTTCCTTCCAATTCAACAAAATAGATCTTCTAGCCATCAAAGTGAGAAAAGCAATCATTCGACCAGTCGTTCTGACCTCAGTGGTTGGGATCGTGTTGGAGCCGATTGTTAAGGATGAGGTCTCGGGGTACTTGGAGGTACGTTATAGAACAGACCATTGTCAGCATGGTTTCCTCAAGCAAAAATCTTGCCCAACGAATCTGTTGGAATTGTCTGAAGTGGTAAAGAGTAGGACAGACAAAGAAGAATCAGGCGATGTTGTGTAGTTGGATTTTCAGAAGGCCTTTGACAAGGTGCCGCAGGAGGCTGCTTAACAAGCTATGAGCTCATTCTATCACAAGAAAAATCCTAGCATGAATGTAGCAGTGGCAGATTGTCAGGAGGCAAAGAGTGGGAATAAAGGGAGCTGTTTCTGACTGGCTGCCGGTGAGTAGTGCTGTTCCACAGGGATTTGACTTGGGACCGATTCTTTTAACGTTATATGTCAATGATCTGGCTAATGGAATTGATGGGCTCACTGCAAAGTTTGCAGACGACATGAAGATGGGTGGAGAGGTAGGTAGTTCTGAGGAAGTAGAGAGGCTACAGAAGGTCTAAGGCAGATTGGGAGAATGAGCAAAGAAATGGCAGATGGAACACTGTCTCGGGGAGTATATGGTCATGCAATTTGAAAGAAGGGGTGAAAGTGTAGATTACTTTCTAAATGGAAAGAAAATACAAAAGTAACACAAGTGCAAAGGTACTTGTGAGTCCTTGTGCAGGATTCCCTAAAGGTTACTTCGCAGTCTGTGGTGAGGAAGGCAAATGTGATGTTAGCATTCATCTCAAAAGGACTATAATATAAAGGTAAGGATGTAATATTAAACTTTACAAAGCACCAGTGAGGCCTCAGCTGGAGTATTGTGAGCAGGGTAGAGACCTTAGAAGGGATGTGCTGAAACTGGAGAGGGTTCAAAGGAAATTCCTGAAAATGATTCTGGGTTTGAATGTCTTGTCATATGAAGAGAATTTGCTGGCTTTGGGCCTGTAGTGACTAGAATTCAGAAGAATGAGGGTTGACCTCATTTGAACCTATCGAATGATGAAAGGTCTTGATAGAGTAGATGCGGAGAGGATGGTTCCTATGGTGGGAGAGTCTAAGACCAGAGGACACAGCCTCAGAAAAGGAACAGAGATGAGGAGGAATTTCCTGTGCATAGAATGCCATAAAGTTTTGGCCAACCTCTTCCCACATCAAATGATTACACCTCTCATCTGTTTTCTCTAAGGCCAGGCACCTTAGCGTTTGTTCCAAACCCTGGTTCACCTGCTCCATCTGGCCATTGGATTGCAAGTGAAACCCAGAGGAAAGACTGATGGTTGCCTCAATCAACGTACAGAACGCCTCCCAAAATATGTGACACGAATTGAAGTCCATGATCCAACACAATGTCCACCAGAAATCTCTGGATCCTGAAGGCCTGGCGCAGGATAATTTTGTTCGTCTCCACCGCAGATGGTGGTTTATCCAAGGCAATTACCACGATGACAGTCTTCTCCTTGGAAGGTGAAAGACCTGTGACGAAGTCCATGGAGATATGTTCCCATGGTCTCTCTGTACCAGGTAGATGGTGAGGGAGCCCTTGAGGTTGGGTGCAGGGTTCCTTGTTACGGGCGCACACCTCAGATGCCTGCACATTCTATGCCACCAGTATCTGCTCTTAATGAAGCTGAGGATCTTTGCAATACCTGGATGAGCAGTCATTCTTGATGCATGTCCCCATTGAAGTCCCTGAGACCTGATGGAACTTGGGATGAACAGCTGACCTGGAGGAACGTTCCTGGGGATCTCCCCTTGTGCCTGGGCCTTGTGAACAAGTGTGTTGATTCCACAATGAATTGGTACTATCACCTTAGCTTGGGGCAAAATGGTGGTAGGGTACCTCTCTCTTTAGGTTCGTCATACTGATGAGACAAGGCATCTGGTTTCCGGTTCTTTGACCTCAGTCAAGAGGTCTGTTATAAGGGGACAGGAGGCTGGACCCAAGTGCAGGACACAGGCACTGAAGTACTAGGGGCAGGACGGGAACAACTAAACGAGAGACAAGACATGGAGACCGTGGTGTGTGTGAGGGATGTGACGTTCAAGGTGATGCTGGGGTTCTGAGAGAGTCTTAGAGTTCAGGCAGGCAGGAGGATCCCAGAGTTCAGGCAAGGAGGATCCTGGAGTTCAGGCAAGGCAGGATCCCAGAGTTCAGGCAGGCAAGGCAGGATCCCAGAGTTCACTGGGCAGGCCGCATAATTCCTGGGCAGGGCCTGGACCTCTCAGGCAGGAACACAGAGGCCTGGGGCAGGTCACAGGACACCTGGGTAAGTTGCGGGGGCACAACCCGTCAGCAGCGAGGGATAGGTAGGGGCAGAGACCTCTGGGCAGGTTGTATTACTCCTAGGCAGGGCCCAGACCTCCCAGGCAGGAACACGGGGGCCTGGGCAAGTCACAGGACACCTGGGTAAGTTGCAGGGCACAACCCATCAGCAGCAAGGGATGGAAAGGGGCAGAGTCCCCCATCAGGCAACAGCAGTCTGGCCTGACGGAGGCAAGGGATAGGAAGGGAACTAGGTCCAGGGTGACTGCCAGACTTACTCGAAGAACTCGTCTTTAACGAGGGGAACTCCAAGTCAGGGTAACCAGAGGAACAGGATAAGCAGGACACCCACCCCCAACTCCACTCAGTCCCAGAGCCCCCTATATACACTGCCAGCCGATGGGCATCAAGTGCGCCTCCTTGAGCCCCAACAAGCCACGATGATCCACAGGTGTCACTAATTGGGCTCAAGGGAGAAAGGAGGGATGGCTACAAGACCCGGAGTCCGGAGTCTACGGACCGGATCAAGACCCAGAATGAGGGCTACGGACCGGACCATAACAAGGTCAGAATGAAATTGAAATGGTTAAAGGAAAGAGACCACGTGGCCTGCTGAATATAAGTCAGGTTCCTGTGGTCTGGCCATACCCTAAAAGGGTTCTTGGCCTGCTCAGGCCATTGACACCATTACTCCAAAGCCAACTTGACCATGAGCAGCTTTCTATTTCCAATGTTGTAGTTCACCTTTTTGGGAAATAGTTGCCTGATAGCAGTTTATTGTCCGGAGGTGATCATTGAGACAGCATTGCACCCACTCCAACGTTCACCTCCACGATGAAAAGAAGGTTTGGGTTAGTTGAAACCAAAATCGGAGCTGTTGTGAACCGCTGTTCGCTCTGCAAAAGTAGCCTCTGCTTTGACGGTCCAAACAAAAGGGTCCTTGGATCTCTTAGTTAGTGCTGTCAGCAGAGCCGCCACTGAACTGAAGTTCCTGATGAACTTTCTCTCACAGCTGGGAAATCCCTGGAATTGTTGGACTTTTTTCATAATAGATACTTGTAGCCAATCTCTGACTGCCTGTGTCTTACTTGGGCCCATCATGAGATTGCCACTAGAGATGATAAAACCCAAAAATAAAACGGTGGTTACATGAAATTCTGGTTTCTTCAGCTTGATATAAAGTCCATAATCTATAAGCCTCTTTAAGATATCTCTGACGTGAGCAGCATGCTTCTCCATGGACTTTGAGATTAGGCTATCATCCAAATAGACAAAGACATAGTTATGGAGAGCATCCCGGAGCACGTCATTTATATAGATCTGGAAAACTGCTGGTGCATTTGTAAGGCTGAAGGTCATGACCAGGTACTCACAGTATCCTGTTGGTGTGTTGAATATGGTTTTCCACTAAACACCCTGTTTTATGTGGACCAGATAGTATGCACTCCTCAAGTCTAGCTTCAAGAATACTCTCGCCCCTTGGAGAATCTTGAAGGCAGTCTTCATGAGTGGAAGGGGGTAATGATTCCTGGGTGTTATATGATTCAGCCCTCTATAATCAACACATGGCCACAGGCTCTCTTCCTTCTTCTGTATGAAGAAGCCTGTGCCAGCTGCTGAGGTGGAGGGCTGAATGAATCCCATGGCAAGAGCTTCCTTTATATAATGTCCTCTGCACGTTCCTCTCTCCTCCTCCGCAGAACCACCATCTGCTGCAGGATCAGCCTGGAACCAAGGGGACAAACGTCCAGGGCAGTTGTGGGCGTAGGCTGGCTCAACTCCTGCAGAGGTCTGTTGAGCTGACGGGCGGTCCCCAAATCCAGGAAATTACAGCCACCCCAGAGTCCACAAAGGCCTTCACCGCTCGTTGGTTCTCACCCCAGGAGATCTCTGGCTTCAGCGTGACACCAGAATCAGCAGTGCTGGGCGTGGTGGCTGCTACCATCATGGTCCTCCCAGCGCTGGACGGTCTAAAAGGCTTTCGTCGGCTGCAGCTTTGGACATTCGGCTCATAGGTGACCTGCTTCCCCGCGGTAACAGCAACAACCTTGTCTCAAGTCAGGCAGAGGGCCTTAAACAGCCGACTTGCATGGGCTTGACAGGACCTTGAGCAGGAGATAGGCTGGTCATTGTCCGAGGCTGGGAAGTGGAACTGAGATGTGCTGAGGCCGGGCTTGGGCTAGCCCTTTTCGACCTCTTGAGGTAGTCCCATTCTCACCCTGCCAGGCGATTATTGAGGCGGATGGACTGATTGATCAGAGCCTCTAAGTCCTCCACTGCCTCCCCCAAGGCAGGGGCATCCTTTAGTTTGCCAAGGCCTCCCTGTTCCAGCACCCTCTTTAGCCAAAGTCCAAATTTTAATAGCGTAGTTGGCTGCTGACTGACTACCCTGATGCACTTTCATCAAACGGTCTGAGGCTCTGTTTGCTCTGGCGGAACGATGGAACACCCTCTTCATGGTGGCCATGAATCCCTCTGGATCCAAGCAAACCAACGTTCGCTCCCAATGGCCATGGCTCAACGGTCAGTAGAGAGATCGTGAAGGCCACCTTTCCACGTTCCGTGGGGAACCAGGGCAACAAGAGTTCAAACGCCGACAAACACTGAGTGAGGAAGCTGTGGAAAGAACCCAGCTCACCACCAAACCTCCCTGGGGTTGGAAAATGGACTGGCTCCTTAGAGCGACTGACAACCTCACCCCAGCGGCTCCGGCTTCCTCCTTGCGATAGTTGGCACACAGTGACCTGCAGGTCGTGGAGACACAGCTGACAAAAGTCTCTGATACCCCGTTGGGCTCAATCACACTGTGACAAGAGACCTAGGCGAGGATTGTCAGGACACAAGTGCTCGAGGATCCAAGACTGAAACAAAGACAGGGTTCTAAACTAGATGCTCGGTGTGAATCCAAAGCTGAGCTGACGATTGAGCACCAGTCCTCACTCCAGGTGCTCTTTAAATATTGAAATATTGGCACCAAAACATGGCTGCTAATTAGTGAGGTGGGCCTGAATCCTTAAAGGGGCCCCACTGGTCTCCATATTCCTGAGAGTTAGAGCATCCAAACCCCGGAAGCTGGTACGGTTAGTTGTGTGTCGCAATGGTTCAGAGTTCATCCAAAATCTTCTCAGCACAGGTGTACCAGAAAGCGGTGTGATTAGCCCCCTGCTCTACTAGCTTTTTACACTCATGAATGTGTGGCTGAGCTCAGCTCCAAAGCCATATATAAGTTTGTTGAGCACACCACTGTCGCTGGCTCTATCAGAGGCGGTGATGAATCAGTATATAGGAGGGAAATTAAAAATCCGGCTGAGTGGTGCCACAACCTCAATGTCAGCAAGGACAAGGAGCTGTTTATTAACTTCAGGAGGAGGAAATCAGAAAACCATGAGCCAGCCTTCGTTGGGGTATTATAGGTGGAGAGGGTCAGCAACTTTAAACTTCTCTGTGTTAAGATTTACGAGGATCTGTCCTAGGCACAGCACTACAAAGAATGCATGGCATCGCCTTTACTTTCTTAGGACTTTGCGAAGATTCAGCATGACATCTAAAACTTTGACAAACTTCTATAGATGTGTTGTGGAAAGTATATTGACTGTTGCATCATAGCCTGGTATGGAAACACCAATGCCCTTGAAGGGAAAAGCCTACAAAAAGTAATGGATATAGGTCAGTTTTTTTATTACTATCAAATAATTTTAATAACATTCAGTCCATCGAGCCAGTTCCACCATTCCAAAAAGGCTGATATATTGTCCCTCATAACCCCATTCTGCTGCCTGATCCCCATTAGCTTTGAAGCTCTGACTAATCTATCAAGCTCTGCTTTAAATATACCCAAAGACTTAGCCTTAACCATCTGTAGCAATGAATTTCATAGATTCAACACTCCTCCCCACAATCACTCATCTAGGCTTTTCAATATTCAATAGGTTTCAATGAGATTCTCCTTCATTCTTCTAAATTCCAGCGATACAGGCCCAGAGCCATCATTAGCTCCTCATATTTTAACTCTTTCATTCCCAGAATCATTTTCATGAACTTCCTCTGGACCGTCTCCAATGTCCGCACATCTTTTCTTAGATAAGGGCCTAAAATGGCTCACATTACTCCAGATGTGGTCTGACTAATGCCTTATAAAGCCTCATCCTTGCTTTGATCTTCTGATCCTCTTGAAATGAATACTAATGTTGCATTTACCTTCCTTGGAGATCTGGGATGGAGGGCAGGTGTTTCACAATTAATTACCCCCACAGACCGCCTGGACCTTTCCATCGGGATAGGCTATTCTGCCCATCAATCTGTCCAAACATTCATCTCCATTTAGAGGAGCCTGAAAACAGGAGTAGGCCACTCGGCCCCTCAAGCTGTCCCTGGATTTCTGCCTGTGCCATGCGTCAGTGAGTGCTTCGTCAGATGAATGCATGGCTGAAGAACTGGTGCAGTGAGCAGGGTATCAGGTTTCTGGATCATTGGGATCTCTTCTGGGGAAGGTATACCCTGCACAAAAAAGATGGGCTACAGAACCTGAGGGAGACCAATATCGTAGCGGGCAGATTGGAAGAATTGTTAGGGAGGTTTCAATCTAATTTGGTAGGAGGGTGGAAACTGGGTTGAAAGGGTTGAAAATAGCGCAGTTGGGATACAAGGAGATGCAGTATGGAGTGAGACTGTGAGGAAGAACAGTGTAAAAGTGAGCTGCCTTAATGACTATCATCTGATAGCACTCATATCTATGGTGATGAAAGGCTTTGAGAGTTTGATCATGGCTTGAATAAACTCTTGCCTCAGCAAGGACCTGGACTCACTGCAATTTACCCATCACCACAATATGTCTACAACAGATGCAATCTCAACGGGTCTTCACGGCTTAGATCACCTGGACAATACAAACACCTGTGTCAGAAAGCTGTTCATTTATTATAACTCGGCATTTAACACCATCATCCTCACAGTCCTGATCGATAGACTACAGAACGTGGGCTTCTCTACCTCCCTCTGCAATTGGATTCTTGATTCCCTAACCAGAAGACCACTGTCTGTGTGAATTGGTAATTCCTCCACCTTGCTGATGATCAAGACTGGCTCACTTCAGGGGTGTGTGCTTAGCCCACTGCTCTACGCCCTCCATACCCATGACTGCCTAGCTAGGCATAGCTCAAATACCATCTATAAATTTGCCGATGATACAACCATTGTTGGTAGAATCTCAGATGGAGGTGAGTGGGGATAAAGGAGTGAGATATACGAGCTAGTTGAGTGGTGTTGCAGCAACAACCTAGCACCGATGTGGGCTTCAGGAAGGGTACGATGTGGGCTTCAGGAAGGGTATCACGATTGTGGGCTTCAGGAAGGGTACAATGAGGGAACATGAACCAATCCTCATAGATCATAGGCCTTTGACAAGGTTCCGCACGGAAGGTTAGTTAGGAAGGTTCAATCGTTAGGTATTAATATTGAAGTAGTAAAATGGATTCAACAGTGGCTGGATGGGAGATGCCAGAGAGTAGTGGTGGATAACTGTCTGTCAGGTTGGAGGCCAGTGACTAGTGGTGTGCCTTAGGGATCTGTATTGGGTCCAGTGTTGTTTGTCATATACATTAATGATCTGGATGATGGGGTGGTAAATTGGATTAGTAAGTATGCAGATGATACTAAGGTAGGAGGCTTTGTGGATAATGAAGTAGGTTTTCAAAGCTTGCAGAGAGATTTAGGCCAGTTAGAAGAGTGGGCTGAATGATGGCAGATGGAGTTTAATGCTGATAAGTGTGAGGTGCTACATTTTGGTAGGAATAATCCAAATAGGACATACATGATAAATGGTAGGACATTGAAGACTGCAGTAGAACAGAGTGATCTAGGAATAATGGTGCATAGTTCCCTGAAGGTGGAATCTCATGTGGATAAGGTGGTGAACGAAGCTTCTGGTATGCTGGCCTTTATAAATCGGAGCATTGAGTATAGGAGTTGGGATGTAATGTTAAAATTGTACAAGGCATTGGTAAGGCCGAATTTGGAGTATTGTGTACAGTTCTGGTCACCAAATTATAGGAAAGATATCAACAAAATAGAGAGAGAACAGAGAAGATTTACTAGAATGTTACCTGGGTTTCAGCACCTAAGTTACAGGAAAAAGTTGAACAAATCAGGTCTTTATTCTTTGGAGCGTAGAAGGTTGAGGGGGGGGGGACTTGATAGGGATATTTAAAATAATGAGGGGGATAGATCGAGTTGACGTGGATAGGCTTTTTCCATTGAGAGTAGGGGAGATTCAAACAAGATGACATGATTTGAGAGTTAGGGGGCAAAAATTTAAGGGTAACACGAGGGGGGAATTTCTTTACTCAGAGAATGGTAGCTGTGTGGAATGAGCTTCCAGTAGAAGTGGTAGAGGCATGTTCAGTATTGTCATTTAAAGTAAAATTAGATAGGTATGTGGATAGGAAAGGAATGGAGGGTTATGGACTGAGTGCGGGCAAGTGGGACTAGGTGAATGTAAGCGTTGGCATGGACTAGAAGGGCCGAGATGGCCTGTTTCCATGCTGTAATTGTTATATGGTTATGGTTATATATCAGAAGTGGAGAGAGTGAGCAATTTCAAGTTCCTGGGTGTAAAGACCTCTGAGAAATTAAACTGGTTGCCCCCATACCAATGCAGCTATTATTGGAGTATAAAAGTTGCATTGTTTGCTGTGTAACCAAAACTATGTGGTCAGCTTTGAACTTGCTATTTGCTATGCATGTATCCAATTTAGTAGGAGAATGAAATCTTAAGAATGTAGAAGACAATGGTGTGTTAATGAGAGGTAGCTAAGAGATGTAGATTAGAACAGGACTAAGTCAATGGGTAGAAACAATAGTGGCGGATGTACTTGTGATACGCAACTGCAGACCGATTGGATATGCTAATGCAACTAAACCAGGAGATTGCTATAAAAATGCTATGTACAAGGATCGGTGGGCAATCAGCAACTAGCTCAATGAATGTCTCGGCTTTGATTTGCAAATTCAAGTTTAACACTTCTTGAAGAACCTTCTGCGTCTCCTGGTCATTTGTGGGGCACGAGAAACCACGACACTATAAAGAGGGCAAGACAGCGGCTATATTTCATTAGGAGTTTGAAGAGATTTGGTATGTCACCTAAAACACCCAAAAACCTCTATAGATGTACCATGGAGAGCATTCTAACAGGCTGCATCACTATCTGGTATGGGGTTGGGGTGGGGGAGTACTGCACAGAACTCAAAGAAGCTACAGAAAGCTGTAAGATTAGTCAGCTCCATCCTGGGTACCAGCCTCTGTAGTGTCCAAGACGTCTCCAACAAGTGGTGTCTCAGAAAGGTGGTGTCCATTATTAAGGACCCCCATCACCCAAGACATGCCTCTTCTCATTGTTACCATCAGGAAGGAGATACAGAAGCCTGAAGGCACACACTCAGCAATTCAGGATCAGCTTCTTCCCCTCTGCCATACAATTTGTAAATGGACATTGAACCCATGAATACGACCTCACCTTTTAATACATACTATTTCTATTTTGCAGTATTTTAAATCTAACTATTTAACATACATATATATACTTAGTGAAATTGATTTGCTTATCTTTTTCTACATTATTACGTATTGCTTTACTGCCGCTAAGTTAACAAATTTCACGACAAACTCTAATGATAATAAACCTGATTCTGCAAATTGCAGGCAATGGGAAAAGCTGAAGTGCGACATGGGGGCAAAATTGGATATGCTGATGAATAAGGGTGGAAGGTGTTAAATTTGAATGCACTCAGTTTACAGAATAAGTTAGATTATCTTGTACACAATTAGAGATTGATTGGCAGTTGTGACAGTGTGGGAACTACTGAGTCGTAGATGAAAGAAGATCATATTTGGGAGCTTAGCATCCAAGGATACACCTTGTATTGAAGGAAAAGACAAGTAGGCAGAGGGGGTAGGTTGGCTCTGTTGGTTAAAAAAAAATCAAATAGAACATAGAACATACAGCACAGGAACAGGCCATTCAGCCCGCTATGTTGTGCTGAAACAGCTAGAAAGCAAATCAAAAACACCCAAACATTAATCCCTTCTACCTCTATATCCCCCTCATCCTCATTCCATCCTATCCAAATTTCTCTTAAAAACCTCTAATGTAGTTGCCTCTGCCACCATATCAGGCGGCGCATTCCAGCCATCCACCACTCTCTGAGTAAAAAACTTAGCCCTCTCACCTTCAATGCAAGTCCTCTGGTATTAGACATTTTATCACAAGGAAACAGATGCTCCCCGTGCACTCAATCTATAAACTTCTGTCAGATCTCCCCTCAGCCTCCTGAGAAAACTGCCCGAGTTTATCCAGACTCTGGTGATAGCACTTGCCCTTGAAACTAGACAGTATCCTGGTAAGCCTCTTCTGCACCCTTTTCAAAGCCTCAACACCCTTCCTGCAGTGGGACGACCAGAACTGTATGCAGTATTCCAGATGTGGCCTAAGCAAAGTTTTATAAAGTTGCAACATAACCTCTTGACTTTTGAACTCAATACCTTGACTAATAAAAGCAAGCATTCCATTAGCCTTCTTCATCACCTGTGTAGCCACTTTCAAGGAGTTGTGAACTTGGATCCCAAGATCTCTCTGTTCAGCAACGCTGTTAAGGATCTTGCCCTTAACAGTGTACTGGCTCCTTGCATTTGTGCTACTAAAGTGCAATACCTCACATTTATCTGTGTTAAACTCCAGCTGCTATTTCTCTGCTCAAATCTGCAACTGAACAATATTGAACTCTATTCTTTGCCAGTCTTCTATACTATCCACAACTCCACCAATCTTGGTGTCATCTGCAGACTTACTGTCCCACCAATCTACATTTTCATCCAGGTCATTTATATACATCACAGACTGCACAGATCCCTGTGGAGCACTACTAATTACAGACCTCTCGCTCGAATAAGCCCCTTCAATCCCTACCATCTGACTTCCATGCGCAAGCTGGCTCTGAATCCAAACAACCAATTCACCGTGGACATCAGCTTTATCATCTGGATTAACCTCCCACGAGGGACTTCGTTAAACGCCTTTCTAAAATCCATGTAGACAAGACTGCCCTAACTTTATCAATTTCTCTCATCATCTGGTCAAAAAACTCATTGAAATTGTGTCACAGCAATTTTAAAATAAAGCTTGATACCAGAGCTCAAGTGGCCATTTTTAAAATTTTAGCATGATATCATGGAGATTCTACATGTGTGGACTTCAGTAGAAGGAAAAAGTTTATATCTAGTAGCAGTTAAGTGAGCAAAACTAGTACTCCCCTTAGACAGTTCTTAGAATCTTCTTCATGATTTGTGGCACCTTTATCTACATTTATCTTTTTTATGCAGATGTTTTTTCCGCTCTAAGGAGGAGTATTTAGTGCCTAGCCTCATAATCTTAGTCATACAGATTTGCATCTCAATGAAAAAAACACAGGATGTCCACAGTCATTTTAGCAACACACAGATCTTTTAACCCTATATTCAAAGATTTCTTCCACAAGTTGGTAAGGCATGACCTGCCATACAGACTTTAATTTGAGGTCATTGGGGATTGTTAAACTCTTTGTTCTGATTACTTTTATTTCAATATTGGATAATATAATTAGCACAGTATTGTCAATGTCTGAAATTCCTATGTGCTCCAGGGTGTATTTCAGGGAGGTATGTCAAACCCTCTTCGTTGGGTCATTGTGGCTGCTTGTTCCGACTGAGTTCTTCTATGGATTGCCAGTGATTTTTGTTCATCGAGGTTCAGTATAGTTTGCCTACGCTCTTGTTATGTTTTTCTAGTTAATTTATGTTAAACAATACATCTTTAGTATTGTTTGAATTGCCAAAGTCTCTGAGACTTAAGTACTTAAGTTTGCTAGTGATTCTCACACATTGATGCACCATCAATAACTCTCCGAGACGTGAGGTGAGATATTGGCTTTTATTGGCTGGAAGAAAGAACAAGTAGCAATAAACCACCATACTACATCCTGGAGACTGAAGGCAGGGCCCAGGCTCCAATCGCCTAGATACCGGGGTCTGTGGGAGGAGCCACAGGAGCAGTCAGCGGGGGGTGGGGGGGGGCCTGTCCAGACAGGTATATGTTGTTCACCACACACACAGGATCAGAAGATGTAGAATCCTTGTGGCTAAAGTTAAGAAACTGCAAGGGTAAAAAGATCCTGATGGCCTACAAACAGTAGCCAGGATACAAACCACAACGGGAGATAGAAAAGGCATTTAAAAGGACAATGTTGTGATAGCCATGGGAGATTTTAATATGCAGGTAGATTGGGAACATCAGGTTGGTGCTGCATCCTAAGAGAGGGAATTTGCAGAATGTCTACAAGATGGCTTATTAGAGCAGCTTATGGCAAAGTCTGCTAGGGAAAAGGCAACTCTGGATTGGGTATTTTGTAATGAACCAGATCTGATTAGGGAGATTAAGGTAAAGAAACCCTTAGGAAATAGTGATCATAATTTGATAAAATTTACCCCGCTGTTTGTGAAAGGTAAGCAAAAGATTGGATGTATCAGTATCACAGTGGAGTGAAGGGAATTAGAGGCATGAGGAGCTGGCCAAAGTTGATTGGAAGGGGACACTATCAGGGATGATGGCAGAACATTAATGGCTGGAGTATCTGGGAGCAATTTTGAAGCTGCAGGATAAATATATATCTCTAAGATGAAGTATTCTAATGGAAGAATAAGGCATCCATGGCCAAAAAGGGAATTCAAAGACAGGATAAAAGCAAAAGAAATTGAAAATGATTTTGTGTATGGGAATCTCAGACACAACAGCATGTCAGTCCTGCTGCGTCAGTTCAACAACACTTGAATGCCACCGGTCCTTGACAGTAAACAAGATGTTTGAGAAGATGTCAGTCATAGCAAGGATAATGGGAATACATGTGCATGTCTATGATCTGACCTGATGAATGGCCATAGAGTCAACAGCAGTGAGATGTCATTCATTGGTTCTCATTTTGGAAGGGACTCTCTAGGCCACTGCACCTGCAGGTACACCAGCAAGTTCACACCAAGGAGAGGCCATTTACATGCTCAGAGTGTGGGAAGGAATTCGTCCAAGTATTATATCTGCAGAAAGACCAGAGAGTTCACACTGGGGAGAGGCCATTCATCTATTCCAAGTGTGGGAAGGGTTTCATTCAGTCACCTGAACTATTGAAACACCAGCTAGTTCATGCAGGGGATATGCCATAACCTGTTCTGAGTGTGGGAAGGATTTCATTCAGATAGCCCACCTTCTGAGTTAACAATACTGTAAGTAGAGGTCACACTTCTGTCCTGATAGAGACTTACTCAATCCTCCCAGCTGATGAAACACCAGAACTTCACATCAGTTCAAATATGCAGTAGCTTGAAACTTTAACCACCATGATGGCTGGATCTAGCTGCAAGTTTACAACCAAAGGTTAATGATTGATTCTGTAATTCTTGTGACTGCTTATCACACCCAGGACCGAACCCTGGTCAATGAGCATTGGTGGGGTTTGTTCTGCTGATGTTAGCCTTAACTTAAACTAGAGTTTCATATCATGGATCTGTGACAAATAAATCATTTCTGTTTCAAATCCTGCATCCTGGGTGCTTACAGTCTCTGCCATATGGCCAAAATAGAGCAGAGAGGCCACCCAATCCAGCGGATGTCTGCTTGTGGTTCTGTTCCACGTCAGTGTTTTTAAATCCATCCCTGCTGTTCATCTCTCACTCTCCCTGTGATGACAGGTTGCAACTGGTCACCAAACTGTGGGAAAAGATATCTTCTTGAATTTCCTCTATGACTTTCTGCAGACTGAATAAGACCATGAGCTCACTGTGATTTTCTCCCAAATATTCCTCAGGGCTCAGGGCCAAGGAAGAAAGTCGTGGATGGTTAAACTCCTAATCCCTGCTCTTTTCAACATTTTGGGTAATTTTCACTGATTTCGAATGGTTGTGCCTCACACGGTTCAAATACACAGCTCTCTTAAGTTATGAGAGCAGAATGGTGGGTGAATCTTCGCTGGATCAGGGCCAGAAACTAAACAGGAGTCAGTATGAGTCAGGGCTTTAGGGCTTCAGAAGGAGGTGGGGGCTAAAGTTTATGGGGAGGAGGAGGGAGGGGGAAGCAAAATTTGAAAACTGATTGAAAAAATGGTGTTTATTTTACAACATGATGGAGACACAGTGGGATAGGCAGCAACTATGGAGAGGAATAAACAATTGACATTTCAGGCAGAGAACCTTCACAATGCCTAGAATGCTTATTCTTCTCTTTTGATGCTGCCTGACCTGCTGGGTTCCTACAACACTTAGTGTGTGTTGCTCTATATTTCCAGCATCTGCGTAAAAATACAAGTGTAAGTGGGTTGGACTTTGACATTTGATACTCGGTATGCCTGCTGATATTGAATGCATTGCTTGTGGGAACTTGCTGCATTAAAGTGGCTCCTGAGTTTTGTACTCCAAAAAAAAATTACTACTTTTGAACTACGTGGCTTAGTGTTGCAGGCACTTTTAATGGCATCGTGCTTACCCAGAAACCTCCAGGACTGAGCATTCGCCATCAATGACCCAGCGATCAAATGCGCAAGCGTCAGGGCCACAGCTTGGGCCCAAATTTGCGCATGCGCTTAATGAACAAAAGGCTCTCGAGGGTCGGCAGCAGGTAGGAAACGGACGGGGGCTTTATCAGCAATTGCATCCGCATCCGGACTGAGGGATAATTGTTGCGAGCTCCGGGTACACCGTGGCCCCGCACCCCGGGCAGTCCCGTTTCTTTCCCTGAAACAGCTCCACGATCCGGACCCAGGCCCCGGGGAGCTTTCTACGATGAGCGAAGCTGCTTGCGCCATTTCTAAAGCACATGCGCATTGCTGGGACCGTGTCGAATAGACGGGTCTCTCGTTCGTGTGAGGTTTTTAACCGTGAGAGCATGTTTTGTATCTTTCTTTTTGGGTACATGATGATATAAAACATCTTTGTCCTGAGACCATTCACCTGCTCCGTGTGTGGAAAGGCATTCACTCAAGTGACCTGTAGCTTTCACATCACAAAAGTGCCACACTTCAAAGATAAATCTTGCTGTTCTCCCCTTTCACTATCGTTGACCCAAGGCACAGACTGAACACGGGCAGAAATGGTCCAGGCAGGAAAAGAGTCGGAGGATTGGGCCAGATGTCTGATTTGTGCCCAGTTAGAAGATGAGTTGTTTCTCCAAATTGGGTTAAACCTCACTGTAACAGTGTGATGTCAGATTTTACCACAGAGGCTAAAATAATCTCATCTGAAATGTTGCCCTTCACCCATTGTTGTCTTTTGTAAATCTTTTTACAGATTGGAAACGGCAAAGAATTTGTGTACGGGAATTTCAAACGTAACAGCACGTCAGATTTGCAGTCTCTGTGCAGATGTTTCCCTTGTAACACTAGTTCATCTGTTGATGATCGTTGGAGATGAAGAAGTATCTCATCCCAGCTGGAAAAGTTTTTTGTCTCTGAAATGAGGTTTTCTGTTATAACTCGGTGAAATCGATTGGAACTGGGGTACTGAGATCACACCAGCGTTTGTTGAACAGAGATCAGTCCTCCAACTCCATTGATTGTGCAAGGGGTTCACTATGTCTGACATCTGACTTGATAGCAGGGAGATATCATTCTCCTTCTCTCAGTGTAGGAAGGGGGTCACTCACTCAGCCAACCTACAGTCACATCAGTGAGTTCACTGTGGGGAGAGGCCCTTTCCCTGGTGTGTGTGTGGGAGGGGATCTACTCACTCATCCAGCCTGAAGGAACATCAGCAATTTCACACCATAGAGAGCGAGTTCACCTGTTCTATCTGTGGGAAGTGATTCATGCTGTCGTCCAAGCTGAAGATACATCTGAAAATTCACATCAGTGAGAAACTACTTATCCGTTCTTTGTCTGGAAGGAGATAATCACTCAGCTCACCTAGAGAAACACCAGTGACTACACCACAGAGAGACTATTGCGTGTGTGGGAAGAGATTCATTGGTCATCTCACCTACAGACACACCAAGGGAGAGAGCATTCATCTGTTCTGTGTTTGGAAAGAGATTCATTTGGTGATCTGATCTGCTGACACATGAGCGAGTTCACATCGGGGTACATCTGCTCTGAACCTGGGACGGGAGTTACTTGTTCATCCCATCTGCAGACAAACCAGTTAGTTCGCACTGTGGAGAGGCCGTTCACCTGCTCAGACTGTGGGAAGAGATTCACTCAGTCATCCCACCTACTGACACACCAGTTAGTTCACACTGGGGAGAAACCATTCACCTGTTTAGACTGTGGGAAAGGATTCACTCGGTCATCTCAACTGAAGGTACATCAGCGAGTTCACACAGGAGAGAGACCATTCACCTGCTTAGACTGTGGGAAGGGATTCTCTCGGTCATCTGACCTACTAGCACATCAGTCAGTTCACACTGGGGAGAGGCCGTTCACCTGCTCAGTCTGTGGGAAGGGATTTCCTCGGTCATTTCAACTGAAGGTACATCAGCGGGTTCACACTGGGGAGAGGCCGTTCAAATGCTCTGAATGTGGGAAGGGATTCACCCAGTTAGCCCACCTACAGACACACCAGCGAGTTCACACCGGAGAGAGACCATTCACCTGTTCCGTGTGTGGAAAGGCATTCACTCAGTTATCAAGCCTCCAGACACACCAGTCAGTTCACACTGGGGAGAGGCCGTTCACTTGCTCAGACTGTGGGAAGGGATTCACTCAGTTATCCCACCTACAGACGCATCAGTCAGTTCACACTGGGAAGAAGCCGTTCACCTGCTCAGACTGTGGGAAGGGATTTCCTCGGTCATTTCAACTGAAGCTACATCAGCGAGTTCACACTGGGGAGAGGCCATTCACTTGCTCAGACTGTGGGAAGGGATTCACTCAGTCATCCCACTTGCTGGCACACCAGTCGGTTCACACTGGGGAATGGCCGTTCACCTGTTCCGTATGTGGGAAGGGATTCACTCAGTCATCCCACTTAATAGCACACCAGTCAGTTCACACAGGGGAGAAACCATTTGCCTGCTCAGACTGTGGGAAGGGATTCACTCGATCATTTCAACTGAAGGTACATCAGCGAATTCACACTGGGGAAAGACCATTTTCCTGCTCAGACTGTGGGAAGAGATTCTCTCGGTCATCCCACCTACTGGCTCACCAGTCAGTTCACACTGGGGAGAAGTCATTCATCTGCTCTGACTGTGGGAAGGGATTCACTCGGTCTTCTCAACTGAAGGAACATCAGCGAGTTCATACTGGGGAGAGGCCGTTCACCTGCTCAGACTGTGGGAAGGGATTTCCTCGGTCATTTCAACTGAAGGTACATCAGCGGTTTCACACTGGGGAGAGGCCATTCATCTGCTCTGAATGTGGGAAGGGATTCATTCAGTCATCTCACCTACAGACACACCTGCGAATTCACATGGGAGAGAGATCATTCATCTGTTCCATGTGTGGGAAGGGATTTACTCACTCATCCCACCTACAAACACACCAGTGTGTTCACACTGGGGAGAAGCCGTTCATCTACTCAGAATGTGAGAAGGGATTCACTTGCTCACCTCACCTACTGACACACCAGCAGGTTCACACTGGGGAGAGGCCATTCACCTGCTCAGACTGGGAAGGGATTTCCTCAGTCATTTCAACTGAAGGTACATCAGCGAGTTCACACTGGGGAGAAACCATTCACCTGCTCTGAGCGTGGGAAGGGATTCACTTGATCATCTCACATTGTGATACACCGTTGGGTCCACACTGGGGAAACAGTTTAAATAAGCTGCATGCTGAATATGTAAACCACCACAGTTGCTGAATCCAGAGGCAAGTTCAAAAGTGACTGTTGGTGTTGAACTCTGCAATTATTGCTGCTGCTCCTCAGACCCGGTTCACACTGGGCATGGGAGGAGTTTCTTCTGTTAATATTCAACCTTAAAGCGTCTGGAGTTTAATATTCTGGATCTGTGACTAATAAATCAGTTCTATTTTAAACTCTGTCTCAGGTACTTAGTGAATCTGCAACACACCCAGTGTACAGTAGGGAGTCAACTCAGCCTAGCTGCTTCCTGCCAGAGTTTCTGTTCCAGGATAGTCCTTTTAAATCCATCCCTGCTGTTTACCTCTTGCTCTCCCCTACCCCTGTCCAGAACCCGAAACACTGCCCTGTTCTGACCCTGCAGCCGTGTTGTTAGAATACACCACTGTCCTCTAAAGTCTGAAAGCAGAATAGGGAACCATTAGTTAGGTGAGGGTACACACTCAGCGATTAAGGAACAGCTTCTTCCCCTCTGCCATCCAATCCCTAAATGGACATCGAACCCTTGGACATTACCTCACTTTTTTAGTATATATTATTTCCATTTTTTGCATGATTTTAAATCTATTCAATATATGTATACCTGTAATTGATTTATTTATTATTATTTTCTTTATTGTTTTTCTTCTGTGTTATGTATTGCATTGAACTGCTGCTGATAAGTTAACAAATTTCACGATGCATGCCGGTGATAATACACTTGATTCTGATTCTCATGGAGCAGGGTCAGAAACCGGACACAGGTGAGCACAGGGCAGAGTTTGGGGCTTTGGACAGTGGTAGGGGTAACAGCATATGATTAGGAGCAGGGAAACTGCAGGGGACATGGCAACATTTGGAAGCAGATTGACCGAAAAAAACAGTAGGTTGACTTTGTTGACATTGAGAATATTGCTTGTGGGAGCTTGCTGTGTGTGTTAAACTGGGTACTGAGTTCTCATAAAAATATTGACTGAATTGGTGGCCTTTGGTAGAGGGGCGGTAGTGTTTGTAAATGCTTTCAATGGCACTGTTCTTACCCAGAAATCTGTGAGCTTCAGAACTTACTGTCACTGCGAATCAAGCATGCAGGTGCCGAGAGTCCAACATTATGTCGAAAGGATCACTTGTGTTTCTTGGAAAAAAGGCTTCAGGAGTGGGTGTGCTGGACCTCCCAGGCACAGCTGAGATCTTGCCAAAGGGTTTGGGACTTGCATGAAAAATATGGTAACTAGTTTATTTTGCATGCATAACTTATAATGTATCTTTCAGATAAGTAGATGTGTGATTTCTTACCAATCAGTGGAGTATTGAGATCAGGTCCGATGTCCAGAACCAGCTGATATTCATACCTCAGTAGATAATGGGAAAGGTTGCGACTGAGCCTTAAAAGAAAGAACTGGGCCCAACTTCCAGTGAATTAAAATATTTGAACGAGGAAAAATCATGTCCTTGTGTCACTTTTGGTTCTTTAGTAGATCACTTTTATTGAACGATACTTGGTTTTGGATCCTTCAGTCAAGTGAGATCATTGTTTCTTCTATTCTACCTGCATGTGAGATGATAAACATCTCTGTCTTGGGTCATAATTGACCTGTAGCAGTCATACCATGGAAGTTCCACACATTAACAATCTCAAATCACCTACCCTTGACCTTCATTGGCACTGCCTTTGCCGAGTTCCGCACTGTCAATCACCTCAGGGTCACAGTGATCAGAAAGTCTCCAGAAGCACCATATAAGTACCCTGTGCTCCTGGTAGAGCTGTGGGACATGGCCAGAACTGATAAGCTATAGCAATGGGCAGAGACACATTTGAGGCAATTCACAGATAGCTGATAAGCAGGAATGTCCCATTATGATAAAGATTGGTAGTCACAGAATTTAATGCTGTCCATATGCTTGAACAGCGACCAAATTTGTTCTTGTAATTTGTGTGGAGTCTCACAGTAACAGATGTCAGAGATCACCCTTTGAGATTGAAATGATCACATCTGAAATGCTGTCCTTCACAAATTCATGCCTATTGTAAACTTTTTACAGGGTAGAAAAAGCAAAGATTTGTGTACAGTAGTCTCAAACACAACTCATCAGTTCTGCTCTGAATGTGTTTTTACCAGCACTTGACAGCCATCGATCTTTGAAGGTGGCATTGGAGATGCTAGGTAGCATGATAGATACCACACCAGTAGTAGCAAGGAGAACCCAATCCAATGTATGGATAAAATTTGGATGAACCATCCTGGAGATAAACCTTGTTAACTGTCTTCAAGTTATTGAAGCAGTGAGCAGGTATTTCTTCTGGAACTCCAGTTGTCGATACTTGGAACAGAAGGCACATCACATCCCAGCTTGAAACATGCATGTGCTTTCTGTCTGAAATGAAATTTTCTGTTTTGACTTATTGAAACCCATTGGTCCAGGGCCCTGTGAAAACTACAATACATCTTCACTGGAGATCAGATGCTCAACTGCTTGAAGTATGGGTGGGATTCACTATGTCCTCGGATCTGATGAGACATCAGGGAGTTCATAGCAAGGAAATATCATTCACTTGTTCTGAGTGTGTGAAAGGATTTAGTCGTTCATTCAGCCTGCAGGTAGGTCAGCAAATTCACAGTGAGGAAAGGTCACTTGGCAGATGACGTTTAATGTGAATAAGTGTGAGGTTATCCACTTTGGGAGTAAGAACAGGAAGGCAGATTATTATCTGAATGGTGTAGAGTTAGGTAAGGGAGAAATACAAAGAGATCTAGGAGTCCTTGTTCATCAGCCACTGAAGGTGAATGAGCAAGTGCAGCAGGCAGTGAAGAAGGCTAATGGAATGTTGGCCTTCATTACAAAGGGAATTGAGTACAAGAGCAAGGAAATCCTTTTGCATTTGTACAGAGCCCTGGTGAGACCACACCTGGAGTATTGTGTACAGTTTTGGTCTCCAAGGTTAAGGAAGGACATCCTGGCTGTAGAGTAAGTGCAGCGTAGATTCACAAGGTTAATTCCTGGGATGTCCAGACTGTCTTATGCAGAGAGGTTAGAGAGGCTGGGCTTGTATACGCTGGAATTAAGGAGATTGAGAGGGGATCTGATTGCAACATATAAGATTATTAAGGGATTGGACAAGATAGAGGCAGGAAATATGTTCCAGATGCTGGGAGAGTCCAGAACCAGAGGGCATGGTTTGAGAATAAGGGGTAGGTCATTTAGGACAGAGTTAAGGAAAAACTTCTCCCAGAGAGTTGTGAGGGTCTGGAATGCACTGCCTCGGAAGGCAGTGGAGGCCAATTCTCTGGATGCTTTCAAGAAGGAGCTAGATAGGTATCTTATGGATAGGGGAATCAAGGGATATGGGGACAAGGCAGGAACTGGGTATTGATAGTAGATGATCAGCCATGATCTCAGAATGGCGGTGCAGGCTCGAAGGGCCGAATGGTCTACTTCTGCACCTATTGTCTATTCATCTGTTGTGTGTGTGGGAAGGGATATATGCAGTCTTCCAACCACAGTGATGAGTTCACACTGGAGAGAGGCCATTCCTTTGCTAGGTTGTGGAATGGGATATGATTAGCTCTGTCATCCAGCCTGAAGATACATTACATCAGAGAGTTCTCACCACAGAGAGATAGTACACCTGTCCTGACTGGAAGTGGGATTCATTCAGTTCTCCAACATGAAGACACATCTGAATCCATACCAGGGAGAAGCCATTCACCTGCTCTCTCTGCGGGATGGGATTCATTTAAAAAGAGACACGGTGCAATCAATTAAGCACATTTACCAAAAGCACTCACACAGCATGGGTCAGGAAAGAAGCACCAATGCGGTACTGTTCCACGTAGCCGCCCACAGGCAGGCATAGCTGGGACCCATGGCACATCTTTTGTATGAAGGGAGGAACCAAAGGAGAAATTATTAAGAGTGAGGACAAGTTTTGACAGGCGGAGGAGGGAGGAGAATGTCATCTATGTGGAATAGTCTATATTCCAAACCTTAGCTGGTATCACTCCCCAACTTTTCCTACGCTACATCAATGACTGTATTGGTGCTGCTTCCTGCACCCATGCGGAACTCATCAATCAACTTCCCAGCTCTTCACTTTGCCTTCCCCCACCTCCTGGTTTCACCTATCAGCTTGTGGTTCTTCCTTGCCTTCCCCCTCTTACTCTGACTCCTGCCGAAGGATTTCCGCCCAAAACATTGACTGTACTCTTTTCCTAGACGCTGCCCAGCCTGCTGAGTTCATCCAGCATTTTGTGTGTGCAGCTCTGACTCCTTATCTTTTTTTTTTCAGTCCTGATGAAGGGTCTCTGCCCAAAACGTCGACTGTTTACTTCTTTCCATAGGTGCTGCCTGGCCTGCTGAGTTTCTCCAGCAGTTTGAGGCTGTTGCTTGGATTTCCAGCAGCTGCAGATTTTTTCTTGTTTGTCCTTGCTTTTCTGTGTGAGTGCTTTTGGTAAATGTGCTCAATGGTGGGGAGGGCTTTACCCATGATGGACTGGTGGTACCCATTATATTTTGTAGTTTTTACTGCTCAAGGGGATTGATGTTCTCATACCAGGCCATGATACAACCTGTCAGTACACTCTCCACTGCAGATTTATAAAAGTTTGTCAAAGTTCCAGATGACATGTGGAATTTATGGAAACTTCAAAGAAAATTGAGGCTTTCCAAGCCACCTTTGTAATGGCATTTATGTGCTGGTCCTAGCACAGACCCTCTGAAATGATGACATTGAAGAAGTTAGACTTTCTAACTCTCTCTACCTCTGATGAGAACTGACTCCCTAAGAACAGGGGCTTTCAGTCGCACTCCCATCAGGTTCAAGAACAATTATTACCCTTCCACTAGTAGGGTTACTGTGTGGATTACTTCATTCACCTCAACTCTGAACTGATTCTACAAACTTAAGGACTCACTTTCAAGGACTTTACAACTGCTGTTCTCAGTATTATTTAAATTACTATTTATTTTTTATTATTTGTTAGTTGTATTTACATACTTTGTCTTCTTGGCATATTGGTTGTGTGCAAGTTTTTCATTGATTATATTGTATTTCTCTGTTCTGATGTAAATGCCCACAAGAAAATGAATCTCAGAGTTGTATATGGTGACCTATATGTACTTTGATATAAATTTACTTTAAGTTTCTTGTGATCTCAGACAGAGCAGTTGCCCTACCAAGCAATGATGGATCCAGGTAGGAACTTCTCTGTGGTGCATCAATCAAAAGACAAGTGTGTGCAGTCCCTGACTGGGGAACACTCGATGCCCATACTGGCTATACAGTAAAGGCATCCGATTCTGAGGGGAGGGATGGCACCATGTGCAAAGTACAGAGCCAAGAGGAACTTGGTGAACCTAGCCAGTCCCATACAGCTGCTGGCATCAATGTCGGCGCTTTGCAAAGAATGGCTGCATTCTTCGTAAGATCACCACCCTCACCTCCTCATACTCGAAGGGTTCATTGTCAGCCTTAAACTCTTATTCCATACCTGGGTGGATCAGGACAGACATAGGCTTTTGGACCAGGCTTCACCCTCCTCATTTGGCTCCTCGCATTACAAATCACTCCCACCATCCAAGTCCAAATCCTTCCTTTCACAGAAACATACAGCAAGAAAACAAGCCCTTCTGTTCAGCGGCACAGGACCTTATAGTGCAGGTGTACAAGATGTTAGTGAAACCACGCCTGGAGTATTTTCTACAGTTCTGTAAGTAAGGCAGACGAACTTACGTGGACAAGCATATGGAATTATGATGTTGTAGGCATTAGTGAGATTTGGTTGCGGGGGGACGGGACTGTCAGTTCAGTGTTCCCGTTTTAGTCATAATAGAGGAGGAGGTATTAACGGTGAAGGGGTGACATTACTATTCTGGGAAATCACCACAGGAATGCCCAGACAGAACAGACTTGAGGGCTCATCTACTGAGGAAATAAGAGTGGAACTGAAGGATAAGAAAGGGTTGATGAGGTTAATGGGTTTACATTATAGAACACCCAACAGGCAGCGGGATTCAAAGGAACAAATTTATACAGAAATAGCAGACAATTGCAAGAAAAATATTTTCTTTTAAGAGACTTTTGTATAGGTACTTGGAGCTTAGAAAAATAGAGGGCTATGGGTAAGCCTAGCAATTTCTAAGGTAGGGACATGTTCGGCACAACATTGTGGGCTGAAGGGCCTGTATTGTGCAGTAGGTTTTCTAAGTTTCTATGTAAAAATATGACTCTGCCTGAAGGTAATTTCCAGACATTGACTG
Source organism: Hemitrygon akajei (assembly GCF_048418815.1). Classification (NCBI taxonomy): domain Eukaryota; kingdom Metazoa; phylum Chordata; class Chondrichthyes; order Myliobatiformes; family Dasyatidae; genus Hemitrygon; species Hemitrygon akajei. The sequence continues at coordinate 1,096,003 of NC_133147.1, forward strand.
GGACTCACATACTGTAAGAGCACTGGATGGGACCTACTTTGTCAAATGTATTCAAGAACGTTCCCTTAATCAGAGGTCCCAATTAGAGAGTGTACGATACTGGATCTTCTCCTTAATAATGAAACAGGGCAGGTGCCAGAAGTATGTGTAGGGGAACATTTTGGATCTAGTGACTGTAATTCCATGAGTTTAAAGATAATTTGGAATGATAGGACAGGTCCTCAGGTTGAGATTCTAAATTGCAGAACAACTAATTTTGATAGCATCAGAAGAGATTTGGAAGGTGTGGATTGGGATAGGTGTTTATCTAGCAAAGGGATACTTGGAAAATAAAGTATTGAGAGTACAGAATTCTATGTTCCTGTTAGCATAGAACATAGAATAATACAGCATAATACAGGCCCTTCGGGCCCACAATGTTGTGTCAACCCTCAAACCCTGCTTCCCATATAGCCCCCCACCTTAAATTCCTCCATATAACTGTCTAGTAGTCTCTTAAACCTCACTAGTCTATCTGCCTCCACCACTGACTCAGGCAGTGCATTCCACACACCAACCACTCTCTGCATGAAAAACTTTCCTCTAATATCCCCCTTGAACTTCCCTTCCCTTACCTTAAAGCCATGTCCTCTTGTACTGAGCAGTGGTGCCCTGGGGAAGAGGCACTGGCTGTCCACTCTGTCTATTCCTCTTAATATCTTGTACACCTCTATCATGTCTCCTCTCATCCTCCTTCTCTCCAAAGAGTAAAGCCCTAGCTCCCTTAATCTCTGATCATAATCCATAAAGCATAAAAAGGAAGAGTAACAAGTTTAGGGAACTGGGTTGTCAAGGAATTTTGAGGCTCTGGTTACGAAGGAGGAGGAGAAGACAGAGGTAGTTAGGATCAAATGAGGTACTTAAGAAATGCAAGTAAACACTTAAGAAAGAGATCAGAAGGTTTAAAATGGAACATGAGACTACTGGCAGACAAGGTGAAAGATATTACCAAAGGCTTCTATAGGGCATATAATAGAGCAAAAACTTGTGGGAAGTTAGAGGATTGGGAAGTTGTAAAAAATATAAGGAGGAAGAAGATGAAATATGAAAGTAAGCTAGCCAAGCATATCAAAGATGACATCAAAATTTACTTCAGATATAGAAAGAGTAAAGAGAAACGAGAGTTGATATCAGACTTCTAGAAAATCACAGTGGGAAGGTAGTAATGTGAGGGAAAGAAAGAGCAGATAAATGGAATAAGTATTTTGTATCAGTCTTCACAGTGGAAGACACTAGCAATATGCTGGAAGTTCTAGTGTGTCGGGGCAGAATTGAGCACAGTTGCTATTTGATGGGGAGGAGGTGCTTGGGAAGCTGAAAAGGGTGAAGATACATAAACCATCTGGATCAGATGGTCTGCACCCCAATATTCTGAAAGTAGCTGCTAAAGAGATTGTGGAGGCATTAGTAATGATCTTTCAAGAGTCACTAGATTCTCAAATTGTTCACGGTGATTGGAAAATTGCAAATGTCAGTCAACCTTTCAAGAAGGGAAGATAGCAGAAGAAAATAATTTATAGGCCAGTTAGGCTGATGTCAATGGTTGGCAAGGTGTTGACATCAATTGCTATGTATGTTGTTTCAAGGTATATGGAGGCAATGGGCCTCAGAAAATAGGCCACTCTGCATTATTTCTTTAAGGGAAAATTTTACATGACAAATCTGTTGGAATTTTTGAGGAAATAACAAGCAGGATGGACAAAGGAGAATTGTGTACTTGGATTTTCAGAAGGCCTTTGACAAGATGCCAGGGATGAGGCTGCTTAATAAGAGCTCATGATATTACAGGATAGATATTAGCATAGATTCAGATTCAGTTTATTGTCATTTAGAAACCACAAATGCAATGTAGTTAAAAAATTAGACAATGTTCCTCCAGAATGATATCACAAAAGCATATGACAAAACAGACTACACCAGAAAATCCACATAACGTTTGGCAATCCCCAATCCAGAATCCGGAGAGGCTGCTGTGTATTAATATCATGCTGCCGTCTTAGCGCGTTCCCCGGAAGGAAGCTCCAAATCCACCAGACAAACAAGACCAAAAACTAAAGCTACAAGACCTGCACAAAACCACATAGTTACAACAGTGCTTACAATAGCATAATTGATAAAAAAAAACAGACCATGGGCACAGTAAAAATAGTCCAGAGATGTTAAAGGACTATGAGTTCAAAAGAAATCACCACACAGTTTCCACAAGTCCCCAGGGTCCTGACAGACCCGCCATCCCACGCTGGCGGCAGAAGGGAATACCCCCGCTATGGACTTCCATGGCGCCACCTGACTCAGCTTCGCAGATGCGGCAGACAATGAAAGCTCCGTCGAAACCAGCCTCGCAGACGCAGCACACAGTGAAAGCGACCTGACCACAGCAGACTCCGAGTCCGTCGAACCTCCGAGCCGACGACCATCCCCTCCGGCACAGCTTCTCCGAGCACCATCCTCTGCCGAGCGTATTAAGATGGCCCCGCCAATGGCCATCGGCAACGTGACCCCGAGGACTGGGGACCTGTTCTTCCCAGCAGAGTCCCGGACCTCACAGCAGTAGCAGCAATGAAGAAGGTCTTCCTGGAGATTTCCCGATGTTCCTCCATGCTCCCACGTCCGTTTTCAATCAAATATGATTGCACACGGCACCCCACTTCACAAATAACAGATAATCAGCTCCAGAGTGGCCGCTGCAAGCCGTGTCGCGCCGCCATCTTGGATCAGAATATAGAAGGCTGATTAGCAGGAGGCAGAGAGTGGGAATAAAGGGTGCCTTTTCTGGTTGGCTGTCGGTGACTAGTAGTGTTCTGCAGGGGTTGGTGTTGGGACCACTTTTTATGTTTTATGTCAATGATTTGGATGACAGAATTGATGGCTTTGTGGCCAGGTTTGCAGATGAAATAAAGATTTGTGGGGGAGGGTGCTGCAGTGAAAGCAGGGAGGCTGCAGAGGGACCTAGAAATATTAGGAGTATGGGCAAAGAAGTGGCAGATGGAATACACTGTTGGGAAGTGTATGGTCATGCACTTTGGTAGAGGGGATAAAAGTATAGACTGTTTTCTAAATGGGGATAAAATTCAAAAATCTGAGGTGCACAGGGATTTGGGAATCCTCATGCAGTGAAGGTTAATTTGCAGATTTGGTGAGGAAGGCAAATGCAATGTTAGCATTCATTTCAAGAGGACAAGAATATAAAATCAAGGCTGTTATGCTGATGTTTGATAAGGCACTGGTGATGCCTCACGGAGTATTGTGAGCAGTTTTATGCCCCTGATCGAAGGAAAGACATGCTAACATTGGAGGGTTCAAAGGAAGTTCACAAAAATGATTCCAGAATTGAAAGGGCTATTGGGCTTGAACTTAATGTAATTTGGAAGAATGAGGGGGATCTCATTGAAACCAATCGAATGTTGAAAGGCCTAGATAGAATGGATGTGAAAAGAATGTTTCCCCCAGTGAGGGAGTCTTGGACCAGAGAGCACAGGCTCGGAATACAGGGATGTTCTTTTAGAACAGTGATGATGAGGAATTTCCTTAGCTGGAGGGTAGTGCATCTGTGGAGTTCATTCCCACAGGTGGCAGTGGAGGCCAGGTTATTGGGCATATTTAAGATGGAGATTTATAGGCTCTGGATTAGACAGTACGTGAAAAGTTACAGGAAGAAGGTGGGAGAATGGGGTTTAGAGTGAAAATGAAACAGCCCTGATGAAATGGCGGAGCTGACTCAATGGGCCAAAGTCAGAAACAACTAAACAAATTGTATTTTGATACACCTTCTATACATGGACGTTTGAAATTATACGTTCCTTCAAAAATGTAAATTCAATAAGGGCAGAACATTAAACATAAAGAAAGGTCCAACTGAGCTAGTAGGATATAAATAAAGCAGCAGGATACAACTGATGGATGAATATGAAACACATGTACATATCTGCGATATCAACAAGCAAAGAGAATAGATCATAGTGTGATAAAGGGAAAACTTTTGACAGAATATACTTACGGGGTTAAGAAAATCTACCAAATAGAGCTCAATAATAAGGTAACAAAGGCAATAAACACTTTTGGTATACCCATATTAATGTATTCTGTAGTTCCATTTAGACCACAGTAATACTGATACATTTGATTTTAACTTCTGCCCAAACTGCAGGGTGGATTCTATCATATTATATGATCACTGCCTAAAAGTTTCAAATTTGGTTCATTACACAACCCCCAATCCAGAATTGCCTTTTTCCTAGGGTGCTCAACCACAAGCTGTTCTAAAAAGCTATCTTGTCAGCATTCTACAAATTCCTTCTCTTGGGATCCAGCACCAACCTGATTGTTCCAATCTATCTGCATATTAAAATACCCCACAATCATGACTTTTCCCTTTTTAAATGCATTCTTATCTTCCATTGTAATTTATATCCTATGTCCTGGCTACTGTTTGGAGGCCTGAATATAATTCCCATCAGGGTCTTTTTACCCTTGTAGTTTCTTAACTCTGCACACAAGTATTCCACACTCTGGTCAAGTATGTCATCTCTTTCTAAGGATTTGATTTCATTTCTGAGGCTGTGCCCTCTGGTCTTAGACTCTCCCACCATAGGAAACATCCTCGCCACATCCATCCTATCAAGGCCTTCCACCATTCAATAGGTTTCAATTACCTCACCCCTCGTTCTTCTGAATTCTAGTGAATACAGTGATGGCCTAGAACCATCAAAAACTCTTCATATGACAAGCTGTTTAATCCTGGAATCATTTTCATGAATCTCCTATGAACCCTTTCCAGTTTCAGTACATCCTAAGACACTTTTAAAACTGCTCACAATATTCCACGTGAGCCCTCACCAGTGCTTTATAAAGTCTCAACATTACATCCTTGCATATATTTTCCAGTCCTTTTGAAATAAATGCTAACATCGCATTTGGCTGCTTCACCACAGACTCAACCTGTAAAACCCTACACAAGGACTCCCAAGCCCCATTGTTCCTCAGTTTTTAGTATTTTCTCTCCATTTATTAAAAAGTCAACCCTTTCAGTTTTTTCTACCAAAGTGCATGACCATACACTTCCCAACACTATATTCCACTTGCCATTTCTTTCCCCATTCTCCTAAGCTGTTTGTCCATCTGTAGCCTCTCAGCTTCCTCAAAACTACCTGCCCCTCCACCTGTCTTCTTATTGTCTGCAAGCTTTGCAACTAAGCCATCAATTTCATTGTCCACATCATTGAAATATAATGTAAAAAGAATTGATCCCAAAACTGACCCTTGTGGAACACCAGCAGCCAACCAGAAAATACTCCCTTTATTCTCACTCTTTCCCCCTGCCAATCGGACACTACTTTTTCCATGCTAGAACCCTTCCTGTAATACCATGGGTTTGTAGCTTGTTAAGCAGCCTCATCTTTTGGGACTTTGTCAAAGGCCTTCTGAAAATCCAAGTACACAACATCAACTGATTTCTCCTTTGTCTATCCTGCTTGTTATTTCTTCAAAGAATTCCGACAGATTTGTCAGGCAAGATTTTCCCTTGAGTAAACCTTACTGACTAGATAGATAGATAGATAGATAGATAGATACTTTATTCATCCCCATGGGGAAATTCAGCATTTTTTCCAATGTCCCGTACACTTGTTGTAGCAAAAACTCATTACATACAATACAATACTTAACTCAGTAATAATATAATATGATATGCATCTAAATCACTAGCTCAAAAAGCATTAATAATAGCTTTAAAAAGTTCTTAAGTCCTGGCAGTTGAATTGTAAAGCCTAATGGCATTGGGGAGTATTGACCTCTTCATCCTGTCTGAGGAGCATTGCATCGACAGTTACCTGTCAGTAACTATGATCTATTTTTATCATTTATCTACCCTAAAACCTCCTGCCTTAAAAACCTCCAACATCTTCCCAATCACTGTAGTCAGACTACATGGCCTGTAGTTTCCTTTCTTCTGCCTCTCTTCCTCTTTGACGACTGCAGTGATATTTACAATTTTCCAATCTTGCTGAACCAATCCATAATCTGGTGATTCTTGGAAGATCATTACCAATACCTCTACAATCCCCTCAATCAACTCTTTCAGAACACTGGGGTGTACACAATCTGGTCCAGGTGATTTATTAACCTTCAGACCTTTCAGTTTCCCAAGAACCTTCTCTCTAATAATGATAACTTCATCCACTTAATGACCACTGACACCTGGAAATTCCAGCATACTGCTCGAGTATTCCACAGTGAAGACATACAAAATACTTCTTCAGTTCATCTGCCATTTCCTTGTCCCCCATTATTACCTCTCCACATCATTTTCTAGTGGTCCGATATCCACTCTCCTCTCTTTTACACGTTATGTGTCTGAAGAAACTTTTGGTATCCTCTTTAATATTACTGACTAGATTACTTTTGTATTCCATCTTTACATTTTTTATTACTTTTTTGTTGCCTTCTGTTGGTTGTTAAACATTTCTCAATTCTCTAACCTCCCAGTAATTTTGCTCTTTTATATGCCCTCTCTTTTTTACGTTGGCTTTGACGTCTCTTGTTAGCCATGATTGTATCATCTTGCCTTTAGAATACTCCTTCCTCTTTGGGATGTATATATCCTGTGCCTTCCGAATTGCTTCCAGAAATTCCAGTCGTTGCTGCTCTGCCATCATCCCTGCCAGTGTTCCTTTTCCCATCAATTCTGCCAACTCCTCTTGCATGCCTCTGTAATTCCCTTTACTCTAATGCATGTCCCTAAAGGTTCTTTTACCTTAAGCTCTCCAAACAATTCTGGTTCATTGCAGAACAGCTAACCCCGAATAGCTGATCTCCTAGTGGGCACAACCACGAGCTGCTCAAAAGATCCATCTCTTAGGCACTCTAGAAACCCTCCTTCTGGAATCCAGCACCAAACTGATTTTCTCAATTTACCTGCATATTGAAATCCCCCATGACCATTGTAACATTGCCCTTCTGGCCTGCATTTGCTATTTCCCGTTGTAATTTGTAGGCCACATTCTTCCTACTCTTTGGGGGTCTGTATGCAACTCCCATCAGGGTCTTTTTACCCTTGCAGTTCCTTAGCTCTATCTACAATGATTCAACACCTTCCAACCCTACGCTAGCTCTTTCTAATAGAATGATACATCCACCTTTCATATGATATTTCTGGCAACTTTGTCTGAGGTCTTACCTCAGACCTTCGTAACCTCTCCACTAACTGTTCCAGCATTGTGGTTCCAAGCCCCCTGCAACTCTCATTTAAATCCCACCATGTAGCATTAAAAAAAACTTCCCTCCAAGATAATAGTTCCCCTCCAGTTTAGGTGCAAACCGTGCCACCTGTACAGGTCCCACCTTCTATAGAAGGGAGCTCAATAATCCAACGATCTTATGCTTTCCCTCCCACACCAACTCCTTAGCCATGTATTAAACTGTGTAATCTTCCTATTTCTGGCCTCACTAGCATGTGACGTGGTAGCAATCCTGAGATCACAACCCAGGAAGTCCTGCTCTTTAACTTACTACCTTAACTTCCTGAACTCCATATGCAGAACCTCACTGCTCATCCTACCCATGTCATTGGTACCTACACAGACCATGACTTCTGGCTGTTCACCCTCCCACTTAAGAATGATAAGGATCAGTATGAGATATCCCGGATCCTGGCACCCAGGAGGCAATATACCATCTGGGAATCTTGTTCTTGCCCACAGAACCTCCTGTCCGTTCCCCCAAGTAATAAATCCCCTTTCACCACAGTGTGCCTCTTCTCCCCCTTCCCTTCTGAGTCACAGAGCTAGGATTCTTCTCCTAATCTCCAGGGAATAAATCTATTCACCTTTCCCTATAACTCAGATTCTCAGGTCCCAGCAACATCATTGTGAACCTTCTCTGCACTCTTTCACGTTTATCATTACCTTTCCTGTAGGTAGGTGACTAGAACTGAACACAATACTCCCAGATTTGGTTTGACCAATATCTTATAAAGCTTCAACATCTCCCAACTACTTTACTCAATAATGTCATTTATTAAGCCCAATCTGCCAAGAGCTCTTTTATGGCACTTTCTACATGTGGTGCTACTTTAAAGAAATTATGGATCTGTATTCCCATATGGATCTTCAAGTGGGCCAATTTTGTCTCTTGCTATGCACTTGCTCGTCTTCCAGAGCAACCTCATTCTTTATTTAGTCCCTCTGGTGTTCCTTACTTCTCTTTTATCTCCTCAAGTGCATCACTTGTTCCTTGTTGCCTATTCCTGCAAAACACCTTTTTGTAAAAACAGGGTTGCAATATCTCTCGAATACCAAAATTCCCTAAACCTTTTAGTCTAACAGGAGCATACAAGCACTTTACCCTCAATATTTCAGTTCTGAAGGCATCCCACTTACCCAGCCTCCCTTTGCCAGAGAACAACCTATCCCTATCAACACGTGCCATTCCGTTCTGACACCGTCAAAATTGGCCTGACTCTAATTTGGAATCTCAACCCGAGGACCAATCCTATCCTCCTCCAAAATTGTCTTGAAACCAACCGAAATATGATCACTAGTGAACCGATACACTCCCGGGCCAAGGCCGCTCCCCCACACCGTCCTGTTGCCACGGGAACAGCGTCAGTGATGTCGCGCAAAAAAAGATCCTACGCAGTGCCTTCGCGTCATGTGACATCCAGACCGCAGACTGGGAGGCGGAGCACAGTCGCATGTCAATCAGCGAGCCGCCCCTGGCAGTCACAGGGGCTTCGGTGAGGGAAGGGAAATAGAATTTGGCACCGGGACGGAGAGGCCGATCGTTTCAATTATCCGTATATTGAAGGAGAGAAACTGCTGAAAAATAATAGTTTAGTTATGTTAAGATGATTCTTTTCAGAACTTGTTCGATATAATCAGTTTAAAATGACGAACGGATCGAAAACAGACTGAAACGCTGGAAAATTTAAACTAAAGCAGAGAAACTCAGGAAGCACCTATGGAGAGCGGAAGGGAGTGAACATTTCAGGTTAGAATTTGGAAAGTGAGGGAAACGCAACAAGCGAGAAAAAAACCTGCCGATGCTGGAAATCCAAGCAGCGCACTCAAAACGCTTTGGGAACTCAGCAGGCCGGCCAGGCGGCATCGATGGAAAAGAGTAAACTGTCGACGTTTCGGGCCGAGACCTCACTTTAATTTGCAGAAAAGAATGTTGGAGAAATCGATGGAATTAAATGAATAGCAGTACAGTATAAACCCAAGCCTGGGGAACAGGGCAATGGGGACAGAAAGATGGTGAATAAGATTATCATATTTATCTCATGTACATGTTTCTAATAGCAGAGATTCGTTTATTCCCACGTTCACGGAATGTTACAACACTATAACAGGCCATTCGGCCCTTCACGTTCATACCAACTGGAAGGAACCCATCCATATTAATTCCTTCTTCCAGCACTTAGCCTGGGCAATTCAAATGTTTGATGAGATATTTCTGAAATACCGTCAGCAACTCTGGTTTAACCGCTATCTCTGGTACTCCAGGTACTGTACTAACCACTGTCTGGGCAAACAGGTTCTCCTCAGATCCTCTGACCCCCTCAACCTAACCCCATGTCCAGCAGTTTCATCTACTCATGATGGGGAAAAGCTCTCTGCAACCTATCCTATCTCTACCCCTCCTCATCATTTTCTATACTTAATCACCTCCCCTTATCAACAGGGATACTGGGTCCAATTTTGTTTGTCATCTATATCAATGACCTGGATGATAATATTATAAAATGGATCAACAAATTTGTGGATGGCACCAAGCCTGGGGATGTAGTGGACAACGAGGAAGGCCATTGAAGCTTGCAATGTGATCTGGGAACACAGACCCATTATTCCTTGAAAGTGGGGTTGTAGGTAGTGAGGAATGTAAAGAGAGCTGTAGGTATATTGGCCTTCATAAATCAAAACATTGAGTACAGGAGCTGGGATGTTATGTTGAGGTTGTGAAATGAATGAGGTCAAGTTTGGAGTATTGAGTGCAGTTCTGGCCACCTATCTGCAGTTAACCATCTGTCCCAGAAAACATTTGAAGCTGTAACCACAGAGAGAATAAATGCGCATTTCCAAAACTTCCAACAGTTAGGCAAAGTGAACAGGGTTTTGTGAAACAGGAAATAGAAAATGCATGCTACAATAGTCATGGGGGATTTCAATATGCAGGTAGACTGGGGAAATCAGATTGGTGCTGGATTACAGGAGGTTGAATTTCTAAAGTACTAATGAGAGCAACTCATGGTTGAGCCTACTAGGGGATCAGCTATTCTGGATTGGGTGTTACGCCATGAACCAGAATTGATTGGAAAACTTAAAGTAAAAGAACCCTTAGGGTTAAGTGATCATAATGTGATCAAATTCACCCTGAAATTGAGAAGGAAAAGCTAAAGCCAGATATATCAGTTATTACAGTGGAGTAAAGAGAATTACAGAGGCACGAGAGAGGAGTTGGCTATAATTGATTGAAAAAAAACACTGGCAAGAATGATGGCAAAGCAGCAATGGTTGCAATTTCTGGAAGCAATTCAGAAGGCACAAGATATACACACTCCAAGGAGGAAGAAGTATTTAAAAAAAGACAATACAACCATGGCTAACAAGAGAAGTCAAAATCACCATCGAACCCGAAGAGAGGGCAAAATTCAGAGGATTGGGAAACTTTTAAAAGCCAATGGAAGGCAATGAAAAAAATCATTAAGAAGGTAAAGATGAAATACAAAAATACGCTAGCCAATAATATTAAGGAGGATACCAAAAGATTCCTCAGATACATAATGTGGAAAGTAGTGGTGACAGATAGCAGGTCGCTGGAAAACAATGCTGGAGAGGTAGTAATAAGGGAAAAAGAAATAGTAGTCAAACTGAGTATATCTTATTCATCAATCTTCACTGTTGAAGACAGTAGCAGTACGGAGGAAGTTCCAGGTGTCATGAAGTGTGTGAAGGTACCTAAACTGAGAGAAGGTTCTTAGGAAATCGTAAGATCTGAAGGTTGATAAGTCACCTGGACCAGATGGTGTATACCCTAGTGTTCTGAAAGAGGTGGCTGAAGAGATTGTTTCAAGAGTCACTAGATTCTGGAAGACTGGAAGATTCCAAATGTCACTCTACTCTTCAAGAAGGGAAGAACCCATAGGCCAGTTACTCTGACCTCAGTGAAGATGTTGGAATCGATTTTTAAGGATGAGGTCTCAGGGTACTTGGAGGCACATGATAAAATAGGTTGTAGTCAGTAAGGTTTCCTCAAGGGAAAATCTTGTCTGACAAATCTATTGGAATTCTTTGAAGAAGTAACAAGCAGGATAGACAAAGGAGAATTGGTTGATGTTGCGTACTTGGATTTTCAGAAAGCATTTGACGAAGTTCTACACATGATGCAGCTTAACAAGCTATGAACTCATGGTATCACAGGAGGCATTGCAGCATAGATAAAGCAGTGTCTGATTGGCAGGTGGAAAAGAACGGGAATAAAGGCAGTCTTTTCTGGTTGGCTGCTGGTGACGAGTGGTGTTCCAAAGGGGTCTGTTTTGGGATCAATTCTTTTTACATTGTATTTCAATGATTTGGATGATGAAATTGATGGCTTTGTTGCAAAGCTTGCAGACAATATGAAGATAGATGGAGAGGTAGGTAGGTTTGAGGAAGTTGAGAGGCTACAGATTCTGTAACCTATTTGAAAATTCAATTAAAAAATTTAAAAGAAAAGATGGGGGAAGGAGGGGATATTATGGGAGAAAGTGAGATTGTACATTTTGGCAGGGAAAATATGCAATAAAGCACGTCCTCTAAATGTTGAGAGACAGCAGAATGTTTTCTGATGAAGAGGCTTTGGCCTGAAACATTACCTCCAGTTACAACTCCAGTCTCCAATTGCTGCCTGAGCAGTGTTTTACTTGAATTTCAGAACTCTGGTCTTCATGTTTGTTCTTTTTCCAGAGGAACATCCATTTAGAACAGCAATGAGGAGGAATTTCTTTAGCTAGAGGGTGGTGAATCTATAGAATTCATTGCCATGGATGGCTGTGGAGGCCAAGTTCTTGCGTATATTTAAAGTGGAGGTTGTTAGGTTCTTGATTAGTCGGTTCTTCAAAGGTTATAGGGAGAATGGTTTGAGAGGGATAATAAATCAACTATGATGGAATGGAAAAGATCGATTAGTTGAATGGCCTAATTCTTCTCCTATGTCTGATGATTTGATGATAATTTTCAGAAAATTGTGTACAAATCTGAAGAGGTTTTGTGTCAGTTATCGGTGGGGGGCGGGGTTAGGTGGTAATATGTTCCGTTGTGGTTAAATGGTTGAAAATTCGCTGTTATGAATCTGGTAAAATGAGAGGCCGGTCTTTCTTTTTCAATCTTTTTATTAATTTTCAAATTAATATACATAACAGCAGTAGTAGTGCAAAGAGAGTGGGAATACATCTTTGATAAATGCATAAACAAACATAAACTAGAAATAACTTAAGTATACTAAGCATCCCACACTCTTAATGTAATTAAACATGATAAAAAAGTGCAAAAATATCAAAAGAAAAAACACCCAAATTGAAAAAGGAAGAAAAAAAGAAAAAGTATACTAAACTAAACAAAGCTGGGCTATTATATTACATCGGATACTTTACTTACTTCATTGTCACTGAACAATTGATACTAGAGCATACAATCATCACAGTGATATTTGCTTCGCACTCCCTGAAGTTCAAATCGAAGTAAATATAATAAAAATTTAAATTATAAATCATAATTAGAAAATAGAAAAGGGAAAGTACAGTAGTGCAAGTCAGGTCCAGATATTTGGAAGGTACGGCCCAGATCCAGGTCCGGATCCGTTCAGCAGTCTTATCACAGTTGGAAAGAAGCTGTTCCCAAATCTGGCCGTACGAATATTCATGCTCCTGAACCTTCTCCCGGAGGGAAGAGGGACAAAAAGTGTGTTGGCTGAGTGGGTCTTGTCCTTGATTATCCTGGCAGCACTGCTCCGACAGTGTGTGGTGTAAAGTGAGTCCAAGGATGGAAGATTGGTTTGTGTGATGTGCTGGGCTATGCTCACGATCTTCTGCAGCTTCTCCCGGTCTTGGACAGGACAACTTCCATACCAGGCTGTGATGCACCCTAGAAGAACGCTTTCTACGGTGCACCTATAGAAATGAGTGAGGGTTTTAGGGGACAGGCCAAATTTCTTCAGCTTTCTCAGGAAGTAAAGGCGCTGGTGGGCCTTCTTGGCAGTGGACTCTGCTTGGTTAGACCAGGTCAGGTCATTTTTGATATTCACCCCGAGGAACTTAAAGCTTTTGGCCTGTTCCACCTGCACACCACCGATGTAGATGGGGTCGTGCGATCCGCTACTCCTTCTGAAGTCAACAACCAATTCCTTTGTCTTGCTGACATTGAGAGATAGGTTATTGTCTTCGCACCATGCCACAAGGTTCTTAATTGCCTCTCTGTACTCAGACTCATCATTACCCAAGATACGGCCTACAATTGTGGTGTCATCAGCAAACTTATATATTGAGTTTGATGGAAACTTGGCTACACAATCATGGGTGTACAGTGAGTACAGCAGGGGGCTGAGTACACAGCCTTGTGGGGCACTGGTGCACAGAGTGATTGTAGAGGAGAGCTTGTCCCCTATTTTTACAGTCTGGGTCCTGTCTGTGAGGAAGTTGAAGATCCAGCTGCAGATCTGAGTGCTAAGACCCAGGTTCCGGAGCTTAGGAATCAGTTTATTTGGAATGATGGTATTAAAGGCAGAGCTGTAGTCGATGAAAAGGAGCCTTACTTATGCGTCTTTATTCTCCAGGTATTCCAAGGAGGAATGTATTGCCAGAGCGATGGCATTTGCCATTGACCTGTTGTTCCGGTAGGCGAATTGCAAAGCATCGAGGTTGACCGGTAAGTTATGGTTGATGTGTGCCATAACCAATTTGCTTGAAGCACTTCATAGCAATTGATGTTAGAGCCACAGGTCGGTAGTCATTCAGGCATGCCACCTTGCTTTTCTTCGGCACCAGGATTATCGTTTCCTTCTTAAAAAACATTAGAATCTTTAATGTTGTTAGTTCCACTCCTCTATCCATACTTTTAAGGTTGATAATAGGAATTCGGAAAGGTCAAGTTACATCATATGAAAATGTTGAATAAATGGTCTCCAAGTTTCTTCAAATTTAACCGAAGGGTCAGAAGTGGCACTTATGATTCTTTCTAAGCTTAAACATGATATAGTTTGGGAAAACCACTGAAGAATAGTAGGAAGGTTGATCTCTTTCCAATTTAACAGAATAAATCTTCTAGCCATTAATGTATTAAAAGCAATCATCTGATGAGCTGAGGAGGATAAATAACTGTGTTCCAACATTGGTAAACCAAAAATTGCAGTAATAGGATGGTGTTGCAAATCAATATGCAAAACTGTTGAAATAGCATCAAAAATATCTTTCCGATATTTTTTCAAAAGCAAACAAGACCAGGACATGTGGGTCAAAGAAGCTACCTCAGAATGACATCTATCGCAGGCAGGATTTATATGAGAGTAAAAACAAGCTACTTTACCTTTAGACATGTGGGCCCTATGTACCACCTTAAGTTGTATTAACGTATGATTAGCATATATAGACGAAGAGTTAACTAATTGAAGAATTTTCTCCCAATTCTCTATCAGTAATACAAGTTGAAGTTCCCTTTCACATTCATTTTTAATTTTGTCAGATATACCTGGCTGTATTTTCACAATCATATCATCGATAGTAGTTATTAAACCCTTCTGATAAGCATTTAAACCTAACATTTTTCCGTGATATCAGTTGGATACGAAGTCGGAAAAGTAGATAATGTAGTATTCAGAAAGTCTCTAATTTGTAAGTATTTTTTTAAAAAAGGGATCTGGGCAAATTATATTTATTTGACAACTGTTCAAAAGACATGAAACAGTTATCCAAAAATAAGTCACAAAAGCATGTTATGCCCTTCATTTTCCATATCAAAAAGGCTTGATCCATAATAGATGGTTGGAAAAAATATTAGATATAATCGGGCTTGATAGGATAAATTTATTCAAACCAAAAATTTTATGAAACTGAAACCATATTTGTAGTGTATATTTAATTACTGGATTAGCTATTTGTTTACTGAGTTTAGAAAGAGCAAAGGGAAGTGAAGTCCCTAAAATAGAAACCAATATACCGATTTACATTCAAGGTTTACTCATTGTGGACTTGGAATTATATCCAAATCCTGTGTCCAAAATATTAAATATTGGATATTAATTGCCCAATAATAAAATCTTAAATTTGGTAATGCCAAACCACCATCCTTTTTAGACCTGTAGTTTTTACTTAACCTAGGATTTTTATTTTGCCATATATATGAAGAAATCTTAAAGTCAACAGTATCAAAAAGGATTTAGGAATAAAAATTGGTACCGTTTGAAATTGATATAAAAATTTAGGTAGAATAATCATCTTAATAGCATTGATTCGACCCATCAGTGATAAAGACAATGGGGACCATTTAGTAAGCATTTGTTTAACCTGATCAATTAAAGGTAAAAAATTGACCTTAAATAAATCCTTATGTTTCTTAGTAATTTTAACACCCAGATAAGTAAAATAATCAGTAACCAATCTGAACGGTGAGCGTCTATAAATTGGAACTTGTGTAGCAATGTACTACATACAGAGCTAAAAACATCCGGATGTAAATGTAGAATTACCTGGTTTTACTACGGTAAGATTTGACAGAGATGCCAAAAAGTGTGGGAAGAAGAAAGGAGGGGGACTCGCTGTCTACATTAACGAAAGATGGTGTAACCCCGGGCATGTGAGTACAAAGATCTCCGTTTGTGAAAGAGATATTGAGCTGATCGCTGTGAGTATGAGGCCATATTACCTGCCTCGAGAATTCGCCAGCGTCATTGTTGTGAATGTGTATGTCCCGCCGCGTGCCGACGCAACGGTAGCGTGTGACGTCATCAGCTCCGCCGTTGCTAAGCTTCAGAACCAACAGCCTGAGGCACTGGTGTTAATTACAGGGGACTTCAACCATGTGACTTTGGACAAGACACTACCTGCTTTCTCCCAGTACGTGGATTGTTACACCAGGGGTAACAGGACTATTGACCTGCTGTATGCAAACGTACAGGATGCATATAGTGCATCCCCGCTGCCTGCACTGGGGAAAGCTGATCACAACCTGGTTTTGTTACAGTCAAGATATAAATCAATTGTGATGAGGCATCCCACTACCACACGCTCTTTTAGGAAGTGGACTCCTGAAGCTGAACAGGCCCTGAGAGATTGCTTCGGTACTACGAACTGGGATGTACTGCAAGGGGGGCTCTGTGGGGGCGTTGAAGAGGTCACTGAATGCACAACGGACTATATTAATTTTTGTGTGGATGCGGTTGTTCCTGTTAGAACTGTTCGCTGCTATCCCAATAATAAGCCCTGGATCACTAGTCACATCAAAGGCCTCCTAAACCAGAAGAAGAGGGCCTTTAAAGAGGGTGATCGGTTGGAGCTTAAAAGAGTTCAGAAGGAACTCAGAGTACAGATAAGGGGGGCAAAGGAGCAGTATAGGAGAAAGTTAGAACAAAAGCTGCAGGAAAAAAGCATGAAGGAGGTGTGGGATGGGATGAAGATCATCACCGGATGTGGTGCAAAGCGGGGGGCAAACATAAGTGGAGATGTGGAGAAAGCGAACCAGCTGAACAACTTCTTCAATAGGTTCGACAGCGCAATCTCACCCTCACTGCAGAACTCCACACCAGGCTTACTTCCCTCACAGGAAAATAGCCACTCACAGGAGACCTGGCCCACGTCCAGGTTTACGGCTGCACAGGTGGAAGGTCAACTGAGGAAGATCTGTACCAGCAAGGCGGCTGGACCGGATGGAGTTTCCCCACGATTACTAAGGGCCTGTGCGACTGAACTGGGAGAACCACTACAGCGCATCTTCAACATGAGTCTAGATCAGAGAAGAGTACCCAGACAGTGGAAAACATCTTGTATTGTCCCGGTACCGAAGAAACCACAGCCAAAGGAGTTGAATGACTTCAGACCTGTTGCCTTGACGTCGCACGTGATGAAGACCATGGAGCGGCTGATAATACAGAATCTGAGGCCGCAAACCAGGCACGCCCGGGATCCGCTTCAGTTTGCGTATAAGGAGAAGGTGGGAGTGGAGGATGCTATCACGTATTTGCTGCACAAATCACTCTCTCACCTAGATGGGGTCAGTTGTGCTGTGAGGATTACATTCCTTGACTTCTCTAGTGCCTTTAACACCATCCAGCCCAAGATATTAAAGCACAAACTAACGGAGATGGGAGTAGACTCTTACATGGTGGATTGGATAGTGGACTACTTGACAGATAGACCTCAGTATGTGCGGTTGGGAGACTGTAGGTCTGACACAGTGGTCAGCAGCACAGGAGCGCCACAGGGAACCGTACTCTCTCCGGTCCTGTTCACCCTGTACACATCTGACTTCCAATATAACTCGGAGTCCTGCCATGTGCAGAAGTTCGCTGATGACACGGCCATAGTGGGGTGTGTCAGGAATGGACAGGAGGAGGAGTATAGGAAACTGATACAGGACTTTGTGATATGGTGCAACTCAAACTACCTGCGTCTCAATGTCACCAAGACCAAGGAGATGGTGGTGGACTTTAGGAGACCTAGGACTCACATGGAGCCAGTGATCATTAATGGAGAGTGTGTGGAGCAGGTTAAGACCTACAAGTATCTGGGAGTACAGTTGGACGAGAAGCTAGACTGGACTGCCAACACAGATGCCTTGTGCAGGAAGGCACAGAGTCGACTGTACTTCCTTAGAAGGTTGGCGTCATTCAATGTCTGCAGTGAGATGCTGAAGATGTTCTATAGGTCAGTTGTTGAGAGCGCCCTCTTCTTTGTGGTGGCGTGTTGGGGGGGAAGCATTAAGAAGAAGGACGCCTCACGTCTTAATAAGCTGATAAGGAAGGCGGGCTCTGTCGTGGGCAAAGTACTGGAGAGTTTAACATCGGTAGCTGAGCGAAGGGCGCTGAGTAGGCTACGGTCAATTATGGAAAACCCTGAACATCCTCTACATAGCACCATCCAGAGACAGAGAAGCAGTTTCAGCGACAGGTTACTGTCGATGCAATGCTCCTCAGACAGGATGAAGAGGTCAATACTCCCCAATGCCATTAAGCTTTACAATTCAACTGCCAGGACTTAAGAACTTTTTAAAGCTATTATTAATGCTTTTTGAGCTAGTGATTTAGATGCATATCATATTATTACTGAGTTAAGTATTGTATTGTATGTAATGAGTTTTTGCTACAACAAGTGTACGGGACATTGGAAAAAATGCTGAATTTCCCCATGGGGATGAATAAAGTATCTATCTATCTATCTATCTATCTCAGACGGTAAATTGTTTCGAGACTAGTTTATTCAAACTTCGCGGCACTGGTTTTTAATCTCCAGCTCCCGCCCTCTCCGGGCGGAAATGACATCAGAGGTGCATTACCAAAGTCTCTCCCCGCGCGCGTGCTATTTGTGAGCCGGTTCGCCTGCGCAGAAAGTGGGTTGCCACACCTGCATATTTAATAGAAAAAGTTCACTCTTATTAAGATTCAGTTTGTAGCCAGAAAAATTATTGAACTGAGCGAGCAAGAATGTTACTGCAGGAATGGATTTCTCAGGATTAGAGATATATAGTAACAAATCATCTGCACAGTGATAACTTATGTATCTCATTCCCACGATAATAACAGGTCCTGCCGAAGGGTCTCGGCCCGAAACGTCGACAGCGCTTCTCCCCATAGATGCTGCCTGGCCTGCTGTGTTCCACCAGCATTTTGTGTGTGTTGTAATACCAAGTATATTAGGTGAGTCTCGAATAGCAATAGCTAAGGGTTCTAAGGCAATATCAAATAGTAATGGGCTAACAGGACAGGCCTGCCTGGTGAGTGAGGCCGGTCTCTGCTCTGGCTGTCCCTCTGACTCCGTCTCCACCCCTTCCCGCCTCGCTCTCTCGCACAGTCCGTCACTCCGTCTCCACCCCTTCCCGCCTCTCTCTCCCCACACAGTCATTTGCTCTGTCTCCACCCCTTCCCGCCTCTCTGTCTTTCTGCGCCGTTCTCGGGCAGGTCGGGGCGCTGTGTATAAAAGGAGACAGCAGCAGTCAGTTCGTCACTGAGCAGCGTCTGCAGTGAAACGGTAATATGTCTGGCAGAGGAAAAGGAGGCAAAGGACTCGGCAAAGGCGGAGCCAAGCGGCACCGTAAAGTGCTCCGTGATAACATCCAGGGCATCACCAAACCAGCCATCCGCCGTCTGGCTCGGCGTGGCGGCGTCAAACGAATCTCGGGTCTAATCTACGAGGAGACCCGCGGTGTACTGAAGGTTTTCCTGGAGAATGTGATCCGGGATGCAGTCACCTACACGGAACACGCCAAGCGCAAGACGGTCACTGCCATGGATGTGGTGTACGCGCTGAAACGCCAGGGCCGCACTCTCTATGGATTCGGAGGCTGAGAAATTCTCCTGGTTCTAAACACAACACAAAGGCTCTTTTAAGAGCCACCCACCACCTCACAGACAGAGCAGTGACCCGGAGCAGAAATAGACTACCTTTAGAATTATTTATCGGTGAGGCAATCCTTGTTTGTCCGTAGTTTATTTTATACAGGAGAAGAGTCCCCTATACGTTACAGTAGAGGTATAGAAAACTACAAAAGCTCCGAATGTGATTCAGTAAACTCAGCTTGTTTAAAAAAAAATAATTACAGCAATTTTAAGTACAGTTAGGACAACTCCCTCAAAAACCATTCCTAGTGACAGCGAAATGTTCGGGTTATTCGAAATGGAAAGGATTGGCTGTTTGAATTCGATAGCAGATATGAAACCGATCACACCGCCGGAGCCCTTAATTACCATGGCGGACATTTACTTACAACAGTGGGCGGAGGACTCAACTCCTACATTTCAGATTAAGCACCTACCGTTAACATTGAGTCTCGACTGGCACCAGTAAGGAATCTCAATGAACCCTGCTTGCCAATTTGTACAACAATTCAATCCGAACTAAAGTCCTTTCCCCCGCGCTCAACGTATCCGCAGTGCAGCCCTTTCACAGATACTGTGAGTGGCTCTGAAAAGAGCCTTTGGGTCACTGGGTCAGATTCTGTCTCCTCACTTGCTGGCTCCGCCGGTTTTCTTGGGCAACAGCACGGCCTGGATGTTGGGCAATACCCCACCCTGAGCGATGGTCACACCTCCCAGCAGCTTGTTAAGCTCCTCGTCATTGCGGACGGCCAGCTGCAGATGCCTGGGGATGATGCGGGTCTTTTTGTTGTCCCGGGCCGCGTTGCCGGCCAGCTCAAGGATTTCAGCCGTCAGATACTCGAGCACAGCAGCCAGATAGACCGGGGCTCCGGCACCCACCCGCTCAGCATAGTTACCCTTTCTCAGCAGCCTGTGAACACGGCCCACTGGGAACTGCAGTCCGGCCCGGGACGAGCGAGACTTGGCCTTGGACCGAGCTTTGCCGCTAGTTTTTCCTCGTCCGCTCATTCTGAAAAACACAGCAGATCTTTCACAGAGAATACGGAAATATTTCCGACTCTCGCCCTTTTTGTACCTTTTGGAGGAATGCAGCGGAACGTTTATGATTGGCGCAACAACGCTTAATTTCATTGGAAAGAACAAATGAGAGAGCTGTCTTATTCGCCAATCAAGAAACAACAGCAGAGGCGCGGAAAATAACCGCTCACTCTCCGAAAATAAACTGAAATTTGAAACAGCCCGCCAAAATCTTTGTTTAAACCTCATCTAAAATGAAGTCTTTGCAGGTCTGTTTATCGACTACGCATTCACCCATTACTGAAGTCCACCACATTCAACATAAGAGTAGCTATTATTGTAACAGCACCTGGCTGTTTAATTCGCCGATTTCTTTTAACAGATAAACGTTAAGAACAAAAATCGATTCTCAGCTTCTGTTCGAGGTCATTGCATGAACGGCATCGGTTTATCTATGAGTTGCTCTTTTCAAACTGCGACTGGAGTTTAGTCTACAGGTTTTGTAATGTAAAGGGGGACAGGGAAATTAAAGCCAAGGAGAAGTCCTATAAGAGAGCAAAAATAGTGGGAAGTTACAAGACTGGAAAGCTTTAAAAAAAAAACCCCCAGAAGGGAACTAAATTCACAGAGGTGGAATCCAAAGATAGGATTGTCAAAAATATCGAAGAGGATACCAAAAGTTTCTTCAGATATATAAAGAGTAAAAGAGAGGCTGACGGTGACTAGAGGTGTTCCATGGGGATCTGTGTTTGGACTGCTTCCCTTTATGTTATACGTCAATGATTTGGATCGCTTTGTGCCAAGTTTGTGGATGATACAAAGACAGGTGGAGGGGCAAGTAGTGTTGCAGAAGCAGAGAGTCTGCAGAAGGACTTAGACAGACGAGGAGAATGGGCAAAGAAGTGGCAGATGGAATACAGTGTCAGGAAATGTTTGGTTATGCACTTTGGTAGAAGAGATGAAAGCATAGCCTATCTCTAAATGGGAGAACATTCAAAAATCTGAGGTGCTGAGGGACTTGGGAGTCATCGTGCAGGATTCCCTAAGGGTTAATTTGCAGCTTGAGTCAGTGGCGAGGAAGGCAAATGCAATGTTGGCGTTTATTTCAAGAGGACTAGAATATAAAAGCAAGGATTTAATCTTGAGACTTTATAAGGCATTGGTAGGGCCTCACTTGGAGTACAGTGAGCAGTTGTGGGACCATTATCAAAGAAAAGATGTGCTGAATTCATAGAGGTTTCAAAGGAGATTAAAAATATATTAATTCTGGGATAGAAAGGCTTCCCGTATGAAGAGCATTTAATGGCTCTGAGCCTCTACTCACTGGAATGCAGAAGAATGAGAAAACCTTATTGAAAGATATCAAATGTTAAAAGGTCTTGATAGAGTGGATATGAGGAGAAAGATTCCTATGGTGTGGGAGTATAAGACTAGTTGAAGCCCCTATTCGAGTATCTTCAGCTCTGTGCTCTTCATAAGTGGGCACCCAGCGAGGAGGTGGGCTTGCTCCTGGGCCCGGCCAAGATGGCCATTCACAGGTCTAGGTGGCAGAAATTTGAGGGCCGACTGCCTGCTCCTGTTATGAGGATACATTCATGCCTGGCTATTGTTGGAGAGGGAGCATGTGGTCACAATGGCTGCAGTGGGGTATTTCCCGGAGCAGTGGGCCCCCTGGAATTGACTGTTTTATAGGCGATAATAATTATATTTTAATTTGAATTTATTCACTGTCTTGTAAATACTGAATGTTTGTACTTTATGTATTTGGTGAGTGACTAAACTTTTTATAGATTTGTGAAAAAACATTAGTGGGACATCCACTTAGAAGGTAAATAAGGAGGAATTCTGTTAGCCAGACAGTGGTGAATCTGTGGAATTCCTTGCCACAGGCAGCTGTGGAGGCCATGATTGGGTATATTTAAGGCAGAGGTTGAAAGATTTGTTAATAGTCAGGGCCTAAAGGGCTACAAGGAGAGAACGGGAGGCTGGTGCTGAGAGGGAAATGGATCAGCCATGATGAAATAGCAGAGTACACTCAATGGACCAAATGACATAATTCTGCTCCTACAGTATATCTGATGGTCTTTTGGCATTTAAACTGGTATGGCCAAGGAATCGGAAGACAACAACACAGTTAGGCTGTACATCCACTATCCACTGCAATGCAGGAAGGCCACCATTTCAATTGTATTGTGACGTTCTGGGTGGGAGCGTGGTTGACAGCATGCCCCTACATTTCTAATGACCCATACTGTTTATTGTTCTTGTGTTAAAATGCTTTTGTGGGATTATGGTGGGAAGTTCCAATTCATTTTTGTTACATTTTAGCTTGGGTCATACAGTTTTTTGCTTTTGTATTTGTGGGTCACCCTAACTGTAAGCGGGGTGTGTGATGGCCACCTCCCCCATCGGTGTGAGACTGGTTGGGTTCACTCTCTAGGTCATGGTGCCTGGTCTGTTTGAGTCTATCACAATAAAACGGTTGTTGAGTTAAAGAGCTTCCTTGTCTGTCATTATGGACTAAATGCTCACCATAGTATAAACTAAAAGTTCATTAGATAACCTTTTTCTAATTGACACCTGAAATTCTGGGCCATAGACTGCTGCACTGGCGTCATGGGACGCGGGCGTTTAGAACCATCTGTAAACAATTGGGAACAGATGTTCTCAGGGAAACGTACGGAAGAAATGTGGCAAATGTTCAGGGGATATTTGAGTGGAGTTATGCAATAGGTATGTTCCAATGAGACAGGGAGAGGATGGTAGGGTACAGGAACTGTGGTGTACAAAGGCTGTTGTAAATCTAGTCAAGAAGAAGAGCTTACATAAGGTTAAAAAAACTTGGTAATGATAAGGATCTAGAAAATTATAAGGCTTGCAGGAAGTAGCATAAGAAAGAAAATAGGAGAGCCAGAAGAGGGCATGAGAAAGCCTTGACAGACAGGAAACAGGAAAACCCCAAGGCATTCTACAACTATGTGAAAAGCAAGACGATAAGACATGAGAGAATAGTGAGACAGTGGAAAAGTGTGTATGGAACCGGAGGTACTTAATGAGTACTTTGCTTCAGTATTCACTACGGAAAAGGATCTTGGCGATTGTAGGGATGACTTACATCGGACTGAAAAGTTTGAACATGTAGATATTAAGAAAGAGGATGTGCTGGAGCTTTTGGAAAGCATCAAGTTCGGTGAGTCAACGGGACTGGATGAGATGTACCCCAGGCTACTGTGGGAGGTGAGGAAGGAGATTGCTGAGCCTCTGGCGATGATTTTTGCATAATCAATGAGGACAGGAGAGGTTCCAAAGGATTGGAGGGTTGTGGATGTTACTCCATTATTCAAGAAAGGGAGTAGAGATAGCCCAGGAAATTATAGATCAGTGAGTCTTAATTCAGTGGTTGATAAGTTGATGGAGAAGTTCCTGAGAGGCAGGATTTATGAACATTTGGAGTAGCATAATATGATTAGGAATAGTCAACATGGCTTTGTGAAAGGCAGGTTGTGCCTTATGAGCCTGATTGAATTTTTTGAGGATGTGACTAAGTACATTGATGAAGGTAGAGCAGTGGATGTAGTGGATATGGATTTCAGCAAGGCATTTGACAAGGTACCCCATGCAAGGCTTATTGAGAAAGTAAGGAGGCATAGGATCCAAGGGGGTATTGCTTTGTGGATCAAAAATTGGCTTGCCCAGAAAGGGCAAAGAGCAGTTGTAGATGGGTCATAATCTGCATGGAGGTCGGTAACCTGTGGTGTGCTTCAGGGATCTGTTCTGGGAGCCCTACTCCTCATGATTTTTATAAATGACCTGGATGAGGAAGTGGAGGGATGGGTTAGTAAATTTGCTGATGACACAAAGGTTGGGGGTGTTGTGGACAGTGTGGAGGGCTGTCAGATGTTACAGCGGGACATTGATAGGATGCAAAACTGGGCTGAAAAGAGGCAGTTGGAGTTTAACTCAGATAAGTGAGGTGGTTCATTTTTGTAGGTCAAGTATGATGGCATAATATAGTATTAATGGTAAGACTCTCAGGAGTGGGATCAGAGGGATCTTGGGATCCAAGGCCATAGCATACTCAAAGCTGCTGTGCAGGTTGCCTCTGTAGTTGAGAAAGCATACAGTATATTGGTCTTCATCAACTGTGGGATTGAGTTTATGAGCTGAGATGTAATGTTGCAGCTATATAGGACCCTGTTCAGACCCCACTTGGAGTACTGTGCTCAGTTCTGGCCACCTCACTACAGGAAGGATGTGGAAACTATAGAAAGGGTGCAGAGGAGATCTACAAGGATGTTGCCTGGACTGTGGAGCGTGCCTTATGAGAAGAGGTTGAGTGAACTTGGCATTTTTTCCTTGTAGTGACAGAGAATGAGAGGTGATCTGATGGAGGTGTATAAGATGATGAAAGGCATTGATCGTGTGGATAGTCAGAGGTTTTTTTCCCTTGGCTGAAATGGCTAGCACGAGAGGGCACAGTTTTAAGGTGCTTGGAAATACGTACAGAGGAGATGTCAGGGGTAAGTTTTTTTTACGCAGAGAGTGGTGAATACGTGGAATGGGCTGCTGACAATGGTGGTGGAGGTGGATACGATGGGGTCTTTTAAGAGATTCCTGGACATGTACATGGAGCTGAGAAAAAATAGAGGACTATGGGTAACCCTAGGTAATTTCTAAAGTAAGTACTTGTTAGGCACAGCATTGTGGGCTGAAGGGCCTGTATCATACTCTAGGTTTTCTATGTTTCTGATGGAATAATTCCATCCTATTGATGAAGCATTTAGACACCACTACTTCAGTTACACACCAGGCACATTCTGACACTCCTCTCCCAAAGAGTTAAATCTATCCCAGGTAAAGGAAATAGCAAGGGAAGAATAATGGATAAAGCCACACTAGGGGTATAGGTCAGATTAGACAGAGCCATGTTCTCTGCCTGGTCGTTTGCTCCCCACCCAAAATGCAATTCTTGCAATCTTGATGATCCCAACAATCTTTCAATATATTGAGTTGGAGGATCATCCTCATGACCTCTGAGGTGTAACAAATAATACATCTGCGTCTTTCGCAAGTACAATGGCATCAGCATTTCTACCTGCAGAGCAGAAACAGAAGACCGAACAGCATCACAAACAGATGTAAAGCTGGCCTTGGATAACATCCAGCCATTTCAAAAGAAAGGGGGCAGCGGGTCCATAGGACCAACAGCATTATCGAAGACAGTTCTAATTAATGCACAATACAAAGTAATCATAGATACCCTATTAGCCCCCAAGGGTCTAAGAGGTCAAATGTCCATTCTCCTTTGGTGAGCGCAATAAGCCAATCAGAGAGTCACCTTTTTCGCCAATGAAAAGAAAGCAGCAAGAAAGGCGCCGAAAGTAACTGTCAGTTCCCCGGAAGCCCTGAAATTTGAAAAGCCCGCCGAAAAAGTTCAATAGTTAACAATAATATCCAATGATTTATTAATTCGAGCAAGATTTATTTTATGGTAAGAGCCCAGCTCACCAGTTTGAATGTTTCTGATCATTTGGCTCACAAAAGCCGATCCAGTTTATATTCGAATTGAGTCTGTATGAACGTCTGTGCATGTTTCTCTTGTCAGACTTCTCTATTAAACTGCGGTCCAAGGCCAGATTGCAACGCGAAAAAAAATGTTTTTAGCAAGAATTGGAATTCTATTATATGCAGAATAGTGTCCCCGTGAAACGGGATTAAATGCTAGACTGTATTTAATAAAGCCCATTCTCTAGCAGCCGCAAATCCCTGGAAACCTTGCCCAAAACAGACGTACACGCAGGGGTGTGAGACAGGGACATGCCGATGGCGAGGGAAAGGTTATATCCCTAATGTTGGCACATTATTATTGATTTTTGTTTCATGAAGAAGGCCGAGCGTCTGAGAAGATACAGGGACGCCTTATTGATTAAAACACACAGAACGTCAGAGGGGAATGCGTTTTGGTAACGTAAATGTTAGTGTACAAGAAATGACAGCCCTTTCCATAGTCGGTTTGGTGGCTCTTAAAAGAGCCTTTTGTTGAGCTTGGTACCGAAGCCAGATTTAGGCGCGCTCCCCGCGGATGCGGCGGGCCAGCTGGATGTCTTTGGGCATGATGGTGACTCGCTTGGCATGGATGGCGCACAGATTGGTGTCCTCGAAGAGCCCCACCAGATAAGCTTCGCTGGCCTCCTGCAGAGCCATGACGGCCGAGCTCTGGAAGCGCAAGTCGGTCTTGAAGTCCTGAGCGATTTCTCGGACCAGGCGCTGGAAGGGCAATTTGCGGATGAGCAGCTCGGTGGATTTCTGGTAGCGCCGGATCTCCCTCAGAGCCACGGTGCCGGGCCGGTAGCGATGAGGCTTCTTCACTCCGCCCGTGGCTGGTGCGCTCTTTCGCGCCGCTTTGGTCGCCAGCTGTTTGCGGGGAGCTTTCCCGCCAGTCGATTTACGCGCTGTTTGCTTGGTACGGGCCATTCTCTTTCAGCAGTACAAAGGCAGCTTCAAACACCAGGATAAGACTGTCGGAGGAGCAGCAGGAACCGGCTTTTTAAAGAGAAGATGAAGGGCCGCCCCACTCTTTGATTGGTTACAAAGGAGATGTCCATTGTAGCATCTCAGCATTGCGATTGGCTGCTTTTCCATCACGTTTGAAGCTGGCCGGTGTGGGGGGAGATGATGGTGTCATCTCTGACCAAATATGGAAACTGCAGACAGAGTCAGAATTCAGCCAGTCTGACCCAAGTGATTGGATGCCTGTTCAATTTCAAATCGCCCGCCATTTCCAAGGGTAAGCGGGCTTCTTAAATTGAATAGAATCACGAATTCTCAAATTCCACCTTCAATTAAATCACCGATTTTCTGCCCTCAAATAGCTGAATCTGAATGTTTGCAGTTTTACTGAATAGCTTCTCGAGGTGAGTGAATTCAGTCTTGCTGGAAAAGGGAGGACAGGCAGAGGATTTAGGTCGATTTTACTTTACCACATGTTCAAAATGGTTTGGGGGGAAAAAGAGCAACAAAAGGACTGCAGGAACCAACGCCGAACTGAAAATCTGCTCAATATATCTACAAAATATTCATTACAACCAAATAATTAAATTCTTTATCTCTTCCCGCTCCAAATCGCTGTTCAAAGGCAAACCGACTGCCGCCGTCTCATTTTATACACAGCGCGCTGAGCTATACAGCGTTAGAGTGTTAGAGCAGAGACCTCTATTTTCTAGCGCCCTCCCGACATTATTACAACCCTAAATTTTCTAGCTCTTTCCTGGGAGATGTGAGTGGCTCTTAGAAGAGCCTTTGGTTTCAGGTGTTTAAAGTTGCGGTTTTTATTTACTTTTTGGCTGCCGCCTTGGCTTTCACGGATTTCGCCTTTGGTTTGGGTTTTGCCGACTTCTTGGCCGCCTTCGCCTTCGGAGCTGAAGTCTTCTTGGGGCTCTTGGGCTTCTTCGCAGACTTCTTGGCCGCAGTTTTCTTAGCTGCCGCCTTTTTAGCGGCCGGTTTCTTACCACTTTGTTTCTTGGCGGGAGATTTCTTTGCTGTTTTCTTGGCCGCAGTTTTCTTGATCGCTGGCTTCTTGATCTGTGATTTCTTAGCCGCTGGTTTCTTCACTTTTTTTGCGATTTTCGCCGTACTGTCCTTTTTAGCGGCCTTCAAGGAGCCGGAGGCACCTGTGCCCTTGGTGTGAACCAGGGAGCCGCTTTCCAACTTCCTTTTAATGACCATCTTGATCTGATTTTTGAGTTTTTCCACATCGACGCCGTTAGCGGCCAACTCCTTCTTTATCGCGACTATGGACACCCCTCGGTGACTGCGGCAATCCGCCACAATCTTGTAGATCTGTTCGCCCAGTTTGGGACCGGCTGGCTTGGTCCGGGCGGTAGTCTTCTTCTTCTTGGGAGTCTTGGTTGCAGCGGCAGGCGCCGCTGGAGGAGCGACTTCGGCAGCTGCGGTCTCGGTCATGTCGGCGACTCTGCACAAACTCTCCCAAAACTCAGAAATGAGTGAGAAATGAAGCGAGAGGCGGCGGTGCAGAGCAATTTAAAGGCAGCGAGCGGACGGGGCGGGGACATCCTGCTGTCAGCTCCCGTTCGCTCCGTCTCTCTGTGTTTCTTTCTCCTCAAAAACTCCCCTATTCCAATTAAAATCAGGCACCCCCATCACCCAGACAGCTCTCCGTCCGTGCCCGAGGCCGGATTCTTTGCTGTGAAGAAAGTTTAATCCGAATTAAAGGCAACAGTTTCCATACAAGTCCGTTTCACTGCCGCATTGACTTCGTTCTCACCCGCGACCGCCGGCATGTTCGCTGTTTTCCGACTGTAATATTGAAACTAACCAAAAACTTGCGGTTAATTCCTACTTCAGGACTGAGCTGGAGAACCGGGCCATCCCGTGGCAAGGATTTTTTTTTTATTTTCCACAGGAGGGACGGCGAAATCCGGCGATGTGTTCGGACTCACAAACACAGCCGCGTCGCATTCAAAATGTCAACGGTTTTATCGGGTTTTTGTCTTGCAATATTTAATTTAAGCACTTTATTTGTTTATTTATGTGTAATCCATCAATAGATTTCATTCTATTTTCATAAGTTGTTATGTGCTATATGTGTTTATGGTGCTTTACACCCTGGACCGGAGAAACGACTAGTTTGACGGTATGCATGAATATTGTCAAATGACAATAAACTTCACTTGAGAGTCACACCAGTCTGAGCTGCCATGCCAACCTCCTCAATGAACCTCTTTTTTTTTTAAACCCGAGCCTCATTATTTCTCATTTGCCAAGGTTCTCCAAACCTGTCAGGTTACCCTGCACCCCAACGGGAACATTCTGTTCCCGGACACTTCTTGTCCCACTTCTGAATACTTCCCACTTGCCATTCATCGTCGAAAAAGAGATTTTGGAGAATAACATTGAGAATTGAAGATCTGAATTATGTGACGGTATTGGGTTTGCTGCCTGCGAACTTCTAACTCAAGCGAAGATATAAGACCTATCAGATATAAATAGCCACCAGTGCTCTCACTAAATGGAGATAATACTGTAGCTACCCAATCTTCAAAGAATAGATCATTCTCCATGGTGCGTTCAGCTGTCTATACCCACTATTTTTGTGGTGGGCCTGCTCTCCCTACCAAGGAGATGATACTTGCAGCCAACAAAGTTGTTTAAAAGAAATGTTGCTGATGCTGGCAATCCAATGTAAACAACATACAACAACGTACACAAAACGCTGTAGGAGCTCAACAGGTCAGGGGACATCCATGGAAAATAAGCAGTCGACACTTTGGGCGAGACCCTTCCTCAGAACTGGAAAGCAAGGGGGAACAAATACAAAATAAAATGGTAGGGTTGGGAAGAAGGATAGCCAGAAGGTGATAGGTTAAGCCAAGTGGGTAAGAAAGGTTGGAGATGAGGAGAGTGGACGACAGGAAAAAGGGAGGAGGAGAAGCACCAGGGTGAGAGGAGGTAAGAAGTCAGAACGGGAAATTGAGGAAGATGGAGGGATTTTTTTTTTAACCGGGAGGAGAAATCAATATTCATAGCATCAATTTAGAGGCCACTCAAGATGGAATATAAAGTGTTTCTCCTACAGCCTGGAGGGGGGGGGGGGGGGGGCTCATTGCAGCGTAAGAGTAGGCCATGGAATTGGCGACTCAGAATGGGAATGGGAATTAATGTTTTGGGCCACCCCGAAGTTGCTCAACGAAGCAGTCCGCCAACTTACAATGGGTCTCACCAATGTAGAGGCCGCGTCAGGAACATCTGATACAGTAGATGACCCCAGTGGGTTCACGGGTGCAGTGTTGCCTCACCTGGAAGGTCTGTTTGGGGTCCTGAATGGAGGTGAGGGGGGAGGCAAGGGGACAGGTCTAGCACTTTGGCTGCTTTCAGGGATAAGTGGCAAAAGGGAGATTAGTCAGGGTGGATGAATGAACAAGGAAATCATGGGTGAGTAGAGTGGGAGAAGGTAAAGTTATATTTGATGGTAGGATCCCTTTGGAGATGGTGGGAGTTGCACAGAATGATGCAGTTTAAAGTAGTTTAAAACAATTTATTTGCAGTTTATTTCCAAATTAGAAACCATTTCTAAAACACAAAGCATTTCCAAAGCATAAAGCATTTCTTAAACACAAAGAATAAAGCATCAAGGATTTCCAAAACACAGGTATAATTCCTATAAACTAAAACAACATATCAATAATTTGCAGAAAAATGAATCTGTTGCAGAAACCAAAGCTGGAGGAATGGATTCTTGTTCACCCTGTATTTCTTCCATAATTCCTGATGTTCCTCACCTCATTCCTAAATGGCCTGAACTGCTCTCTGCATTTATACCCTTTTTCCTCTCATTTGGTTGACTTCAGATGTATCTATTTCCCCAGATATCCTTTCAGCACAAATACTCTAAAATATTTTGGGGACATAGACCTCAGCTGAATGCTCACAGTTCACAATTAATGTTGTAAAACTAACATAAAGCTCCAAACTATACATATATCAGATCTTGTTTGCAAAGCTGGTCTTTAAAATGTTTTTGAAACTTCAAGCTGATTACTGCTTTCCATTGCTATCTTAAGAACCGAAGATGGACTTCCATTTATGACTAAACAAAGCATGGTAGTTGAAAATCTATTTTGTATCTTATATTGACAGATGTTGCTCTTAGAAAGCAAGGTTAACAAAAAAACCAAAGAGGAGGCTGACTACTGTCGAAGTGAATATTCATCAGTTATAGGCAAAGGTTGGACAGGCTAGAACATTTTACCTTGGTGTGTAGGAATTGCAGTTTGACTTTACAAGTATGTATTTAATGATAAGGTGTTAGATTCGTGAGTGCACACGGTTTTCTTCCCCAGCGGGAGGGAATCAAAAACCAAAGGGTATAGATTTCAGGTGAAAGTGACTGATGCTGGTACAGTATCAGTATTTAAAAAAACAGATTATCAGTTGGTGTATAGGGAATTGTAAAACAGATTATGGGCAAGACAGGACAATTAGATTACATTGTCATCTAGGTCAGCATGGATCAGTGAGCCCTGCATTATCTTCTGATTATCGATCAGCAACCCATCTGACAAACTGTTCATAACACCCACACTCAATTATTAAATGTAGTTTTGGAAAGAAATCTCACTATAAACTGTTACTTCTTTCATTTTTCTGATTAGCTCTGACAAACTCTTTCTTATGTTGTTCTTTTCAAATAATCCTTTCTCATTAAAAGTTTCTATTTTCCTTCCTCAATTAAGGACTTTACATTGAAATGTCTCCTGGTGATGCCCAACTTCTTTTGCACAGCCATTTGGGAGATGACGTCACAGAAGCTTGCTGACTGTTATTCACATTGTTCCCTGAAAAAAGTGCTGATGTGAGCACGGGATGGCGGCAAGGCCCAGGATGGTGGGGCAGCGGCACCTGAACTGAATGGGGCAAATCTGTTCTTGCTACGGTTTTGAAGATGAGAGGTGATATAATGGGGTTTTCAGCTTGGCGTTCAGATTTAGAAGCCGACGACTGAATCAGGTGTATTGCACTTTGCTCTCTTCTGTTGGCAATTGGATGTGGGAGCAGATTGGTGGAGACTGGTGGGTCTGACTGCTCCACCACTGTGGGCATCGGCTTCTTCTCCTCCTTCCTGCTGCCCAGGGAACAGTGAGTGCCTTACCGCACTGGCTCCCTGCCTCAGGTCTCACATAATCCTCGGATGTCACCTGCCACTCCCTCTGTAACCTCCTCCCATGCTGGAAAACTCCCACATCTCTGGCCTCTTTCATATCCTCACATTACGGTTTATAGATTGGTGGCATTTACCTAGTGTTACCGGGATCTGTGCTGGGTCTCCTGTTGGTTATCATATCGGGTGAAATCATAGGTGCGTGATTAATACATTTCTAGATGACACCAACATTGATGGTATGATGGACAATGACAAAGGTTGTCTAAACTACAAGAGGATGGACATCAGTTGTGTAAACAGGCAAGGAATTGACAGCTGGAATTTAGTTTAGAGAAATCCAAAAGTGCAGCCTTTTGGTCGGTTAAACCAGGGCAGTGAGAGGCAGTGCTCTGGAGAGTATTGCAGAACAGAGAATCATAGGTAAAAATCCTGAAAATGAAGGATGTAGTTGGACAAGTTGCCAGTGAGAGTGATTGGCACAATTGCCATCATTGGTTAGATTGCTCTTGGGGTATTGTGTGCAGTTCTGGTCACCTAGCTACAGGAACAATGTGACTCAGCATTCACAAGGATGTTACTGGAGGGCTGGAGTTACAAGGAGTTACTGGGATAAGGTGGGGCTGTTTGGTCTGGAGTACAGGAAGATGACAGTGAATTTGAAGAGGTATATTAAATCAAGAGGGGCTTAAGTGAATACAAATCCCTCTGTAGTCTCACACTGTGTAAACTGCTCCAGTCCCTGTGACCCTCTGAAATGTCTGCCCTTCTACATCTGTGGGCCATTAGCATCCTCACTTCCCCGTCCGTTTGGGCACTTGTGACCAGTGGTGGGCTTCAGGGACTTGTGCTCTGTTGTTTGTCAGATGCATTCATGGTTTGGGGGAGAATGTAAACGGCATGAGTAATAAATTTGAAAATGACACCATCAGACAGAGGAGCAGAATTAGGTCATTCAGCCCATTGATTCTATCATTCCATCATGGCTGATTTAATATCCATCTCAAACGCATTCTCCTGCCTTCTCCTCGTAACTTTCGAAGCCCTGACTAATCAAGAACCTATCAGCCTCCGCTTTAAATATACTCAATGATTTGGCCTCCACAGCTATCCATGGCAATGAATTCCACAGAAACATTACTCTTTGGCTAAAGAAATTCCTCATCTCTGTTCTAAATGGGCATTCCTTTATTTTGAGGATGTGCCCTCTGGTCCTAGACTCACCCACTACTGGAACATCCTCTCCACATCCACTATCTAGGCCTTTCAATGATGTCCTCCTCATTCTTCTAAACTCCAGTGAGTACAGGCCCAGAACCATCAAACAGTCCTTAACACTTTCATTCCTGGAATCATTGTTGTGAATCTTCTCTGCACCATCTCCAATGCCAGCACATCTTTTCTTAGATAAGAGGCACAGAATTGCTCACAATACTCTCAAGTGCAATTTGAGCAATGCCTCAAAGACTCAGCATCACATGCTTGCTCTTATATTCTAGACCTCTTGAAGTGAATGCCAATATTGCATATGCACTCCTTAGCACTGACTCAACTGGCAAATTAGCCTTCCGGGAGTCCTGCACAAGGACTCCCAAGTCCCTCTGCAGTTCTGATTTTTGAATTTTCTCCCCATTTAGAATATTGTCTACACCTTTGTTGCTTCTACCAAAGTGCATGATCACACACTTCCCTACATTATATTGCATCTGCCACTTCTTTGCCCATTCCCCCAATCTGCCCTTCCTTCTGCACACTCCCTGTTTCCTCATTTCTATCTGCTATCCACCCACCTTTGTATTGTTTGCAAACTTGACCACAAAGACATCAATTCCAACGTGTAAATTTTTGACATATAACGTGAAAAGAAGTGGTCCCAATGCTGACCCCTGTGGAACACCACTAGTCACTGGCAGCCAATCAGAAAATTCCAGTTTTGGTGGTCTGATGGAGAGTGAGATTACAATGAGACGTAGACTAATTAGGAGTTAACTGAGCCAAGTACAAAGTGATGAATTTTGATAATTTATTTCAGAACAGGTCTTACATAGTAAATGGCAGGTCTCAGTGAGAGTTATAAAACAGAGACAAAGTGTTGACACAGGTAGACAGGGTCGTGAAGAAGGCATTTGGTATGTTTGTCTTCATCAGAGTATTGAGTACAGTACCCTGGATGTCATGTTATAGCATATAGCAGTTAGCACGAGGTTGTTACATTTCCGGACATTCCGGAGTTTGGAGTTCCGGTTCAGTGCCATCTGTAAGGAGAGTACATTCTCCCTGTGAACACTCAGATTTCCTCAGAGTGCTCCAGTTTTCTCCCACACTGAAGACATATCGGTTAGGTTAATTGGTCATTGCACATTGTCCTGTGATTAGGCCAGTGTTAGATAGGTGGGTTTCTGGGTAGTGCGGCTCATTGGTCCAGAACAGCCAATTCTGAATGGCATCACTAAATAAATAAACTGAACAAGATGTTGGTGATCACGAGGAAATCTGCAGAATATACAAAATTATAGGGGCTATTGATAGGGTGAGTGAGTGCAGGCATTGTATTGTATTGTGACAAATGTGTTTGAACTTACAACTATTGCAGGACATGGTGACAGGCTGTCTGGGACTGAGAATTTAGTATTCCAGCATATTCAATGTTCCACAACCCTGCCCAGTTGCAAAAGGAGGGTTGGACATGGGGCTAGTAACCTCATTCTCTAAAAACACAGAGCTACAGAGGCTCCAAGGATCTCAACTCTAGAGTGTATGGATCCACCAGGAATATGGGCTACACCTGGGGACAGTTTGGAAAACTGGCCTAGTACAGAAGACTCCGATGAGCTACTATCGTTGGCCTCTGCCTCAATAGGGGTGATGGGACTAAAGACAAAACCTCACCAGGTCCCAATGACTTGCACTTGAGGGTTTTACATGAAGTGCCTGGAGAGAAAGTGGAGACACAAGTTGAAATCTGCCAAAATTCACTGTGTTTCAGGAAGGTCGCAGTGGAGCTGAAAACCACTTACTTTTTCTGACTTTTAATGGTGGTTGACAGTCCAACTTAAAGGCACATTACCACCATCAACTGGATGGGTGTGGTGTGGAGAACTGGGAAATAAAACCTCTACTGGTTCTTGATCAAGTGAAAAGTAAATTACCCGAAAAAGCTGTAGACATTGTAAATAATGAAAGACAATACTGTGAATTAAAGTCACTTCCAAAGCTTAGTAAAGATTTTAAA
The DNA here is from genome assembly GCF_048418815.1 of Hemitrygon akajei. NCBI lineage: Eukaryota > Metazoa > Chordata > Chondrichthyes > Myliobatiformes > Dasyatidae > Hemitrygon > Hemitrygon akajei. Next base: position 1,131,519 of record NC_133147.1, read on the forward strand.
TGAGAACTATCAATCCCTAAAGATTGTAATGAAGCCTGCATTTGATTTCTTTCAACCTCATATGCTTCACACTACAACAGAATGTGTTCAACTGTTCCATAATGATGACAAAACCTACATAACTCAGAGTGATGTTTTCCAACAAGTTACAAGGAATAATTAAGCATAGTAAGTCCAATTTTAAGTTGTCATAATAACCCCTTCCCTTCTTGTTTTACCCCCTTCTCCCATAAACCCAACAGTTTTATGTGTTTTGTAAAGGTATCTCTTCTTATGCCCATTATTCCACAGGTCTTGCCATAACCCCCCAATTTTTAACCCTACCAATTCCTTAGCTCCTGATTTCCTAAGTGCTAGGTCTAAATCCCCAGTTGAACTTCTAACAGCATTTTTAGCTAAATAATCATCAGCTAGTTCATCCCCCTCAACACCTTTATGTGCAGGGACTTATCAGAAGAGATAGGTAAACCAATACTTTGAAGAGATTCCAGCAGTAAATTTGATCTACTGCTAGAATGATGTGTTTTAAGACAAATAAAACCCAAAATAAAAATCTGAACAAGTTACAACTTTACATGGACAAATTTCCTCCGCCCACTGAAAGCCTAATATGATGGTAACCAATTCTGGTGTATATACTGATAGTAAGACATTCTTTATTGTTACCTGTAATCCAAGCGCAAAAAAAACAGCCACACCACTATTCCCAGTTGAATTCTCTTTTGATCCATCTGTAAAAATGGTTAACGTATCATAATAATTTTCCTGAATATATTGATGAACCAACAGACTCTCAAGCATAACAGAATCCTTAGACTTTATTAAATTGTGTAACCTAAAATCAACTGAAGTCATTGGAAAAAGCAAGGTGGGGTTACCAAGGAAGCCACAGTCAGACATATTGTGTAATCCAACAAAACCATATTCCTAGCATGATAAGAACCCAGCCACCCAAAACTCTCTTCTTATTCCCAACAGTCCTCCAATACACCTTTAACAGGGTGATTGTTCCTCTGCCCCTCAAATTGATCCAGTATGTTAACATCAACTTCAGCCTCTGGAATTGTAAGAGCAATTGTCCCATTTCAGCCAGTAAAACTGAAACAGGAGACAGTCTTACTGCACAACACTATCTTAAAACCTGTGCTTTTATCACTTTAAATTTGAAGATGAAGCTGAACCATAAGCCATACAGCCATAATCAAGTACAGATCTAATTACACAGACATAAATGGTCAGAGATTTTCATGCATAATACCCACATAGACACCCAAGAATATTTAAAACCCCTTTACATTTATCAATTATTTTACTGATATGTTGTTTCCATGTCAGCTTATTCTCCAGCCAAATAAAGAGAAATCTTAGCACTGACACTTCAAGAGTTTGACCACATCATTTTATATCAAGTGCAGGTCTATTGATCCTCTTTGTAATACCTTGTGTTTTAGCTACTGTAAACTTAAAACCCCATCTATTTGCCCATTTTCAACCTTATTAATCACTAATTACATCGTATATACAGTCAAATTGAAATTTCTACTTCTCATCCATAAAGCTCCATCATCTGCAAAAAGTGATTTACCCACCCCAGTACCTATCTCAGAGAAAACATCATTAATCATAATATTAACAAAGGGCTACAAAATCTGCCCTGTGGGATCCCATTGTCTATCTCATAGAAACATTACCTACCCTTACCTACAGTATATTGACCATCCAAATGAAAAATTTAGAAAAAATCGAAGTCTTTCTCTCACACCCAATTTCCATAACTTTATCAAAAGACCTTCCCTCAATAATTTATCAGATGCTTCTTCAATGTCAAAAAATATTGCTATTACAACTTATTTATTTACTGGTGCTTTTCTCATATCATCTTCTAAACATAAAACTGAATCCAATATCATTCTACCTTTCTGAAATCCGCACTGATAAAACGCTGTATCACCTTTCTTTTCCAAAATCTAATTTGACGGCTCTGTTACCATACGTTTGCACAAATGGGATGTTAGTGATATTGGTCTATAACTGGAAGGATCTGATGGGGGTCTCCCAGGAACAGGTACCACTACTGACATTTTCCATGAGGGAAGACTGTTGAAATTCCAAATACGATTCAAAAATTTTATTATCTCAAGAGAGTTGCCGGTCATACAGTGGCATGCAAAAGTTTGGGCACCCCGGTCAAAATTTCTGTTACTGTGAATAGTTAAGTGAGTAGAAGATGAACTGATCTCCAAAAGTCATAAAGTTAAAGATGAAACATTCTTTTCAACATTTTAAGCAAGATTAGTGTATTATTTTTGTTTTGTACAATTTTAGAGTGGAAAAAAAGGAAAGGATCACCATGCACCCCAAGAGATTTGAGCTCTCAGATAACTTTTACCAAGGTATCAGACCTTAATTAGCTTGTTAGGGCTATGACTTGTCCACATTCATTGTTAGGAAAGGCCAGGTGATGCAAATTTCAAAGCTTTATAAATACCCTGACTCCTCAAACCTTGTCCCAACAATCAGCAGCCATGGGCTCCTACATACAAGCAGCTGCCTAGCACTCTGAAAATTAAAATAAATGATGCCCACAAAGCAGGACAAGGCTATAAGAAGATAGCAAAGTGTTTTCAGGTAGCCATTTCCTCAGTTCTTAATGTAATTAAGAAATGGCAGTTAACAAGAATGGCGGAGGTCAAGTTGAGGTCCGGAAGACTAAGAAAACTTTCTGAGAGAACTGCTTGTAGGATTGCTAGAAAGGCAAATCAAAACCCCTGTTTGACCGCAAAAGACTTTCAGGAAGATTTAGCAGACTCTGGAGTGGCAGTGCACTGTTCTACTGTGCAGCGATACCTGCACAAATGTGACCTTCATGGAAGAGTCATCAGAAGAAAACCTTTCCAACGTCCTCACCACAAAATTCAGCGTCAGAAGTTTGCAAAAGAACATCTAAACAAGCCTGATGCATTTTGGAAACAAGTCCTGTGGACTGATGAAGTTAAAATAGAACTTACTGGCCTCAATGAGCAAAGGTATGTTTGGAGAAAAAAGGGTGCAGAACTTTATGAGAAGAATATCTCTCCAACTGTTAAGCACAGGGGTGGACCAATCATGCTTTGGGCTTGTGTTGCAGTCAGTGGCACGGGGAACATTTCACTGGTAGAGGGAAGAATGAATTCAATACCAGCAAATTCTGAAAGCAAACATCACACCATCTGTAAAAAAGCTGAAGATGAAAAGAGCATGGCTTCTACAACAGGATAATGATCCTAAACACACCTCAAAATCCAAAATGGACTACCTCAAGAGGCATAAGCTGAAGGTTTTGCCATGGCTGTCACAGTCTCCTGACCTAAACATCATCGAAAATCTGTGGACGGACCTCAGAAGAGGAGTGCACGCAAGATGGCCCAAGAATCTCACAGAACTAGAAACCTTTTGCAAGGAAGAATGGGCAAAAATCCCCCAAACAAGAACTGAAAAGACTCTTAGCTGGCTACAGAAAGCATTTACAAGCTGTGATACTTGCCAAACAGGGTGTTACTAAGTACTAACCATGCAGGATGCCCAAACTTTTGCTTCAGACCCTTTTCCTTTTTTGTTATTTTGAAACTGTAAAAGATGGAAACCAAAAAAGTAATCTTGCTTAAAATGTTAAAGAAACGTGTCATCTTTAACTTTACGCCTTTTGGAAATCAGGTCACCTGTTAGTCACTTAGCTATTCACAGGAACAGAAATTTTGACCAGGGTGCCCAAACTTTTGCATGCCACTGTATGTTTAAACATCCTCTCCTGAAGACATCTGATCTGTACTATTAAGAGTCTTCTTAAATTCACAGAAAGAGAACACTACGTCATGAAGACTATCATTGCTACAGCTGGCGTCATCAGGGTATTCACTCAGAACCTTAACCCTACATTGTTCAGCCTCTTCACTTAAATTACCTTGATTATGAGTTGCAGCAAATGACCCAGCTAGTGACGCAAGCTCCTCTACTTCAGTAACAATCGTCTTGCCTTCTGGAATACTGGAACCCTATTATTAACCCTATGAATTTCTCCCCTCCCCCATTTCCTTAATCATTCCCCAAATATCTCCAAGTGTAATATCCCTTCCAATACTATCACAATATGACCTTTAGTAAACCTTTTTTGCAACCTTCACCACTTTCCTCACCACGGTCTGTGCCCTTTTGTATTTATTAAGGTCACTCAGTCAGAGAGTGATATTTCTTAACTTTCCTGAATGCCTTGTATCTCTCCCCAATTGCCTCTGCATACTGCTCAGTGCACCACGGTACAGCCTTTCTCCTATTAATGCCCTTTTTAATAAGAATTATTTCCACTGTAGTTTGATGAATAATGTAATATACTCTTTCATTACAAAAATCCACATCATCCTCAACATTCACAACATAAAACCTTAAACTTCTCCCAATTTGCTTTACCAAATTTTAACCTGTTAAAAGAGGCCTCCTGTCCCCTATAAATCCAAACCCAAACTTATAAATATAGGGAAATGATCACTCTCCAATATTTCATCTCCCATAACATCCCACTAAAGATAAATCTATAGCAGTTTCAGAACTATTATTAAACCTTGTCCTTCTCATTAAGACACACAAGATGGGAAATATCTAAAAACTTTTCTACAATCAAACCATTACCATCGTTCTGCAAACAATCACACAGTGAACTGTAACACGAGTGAATCTGCAGATGCTGGAAATTAATAAAAACACAAAATGCTGGCAGAACTCAGCAGGCCAGACAGCATCTATGGGAGGAGGTAGTGACGATGTTTCGGGCCAAAACCCTTCACCAGGAGTGATGAAGAGTGTCGGCCCGAAACATCGTCACTACCCCCTCCCATAGCTGCTGTCTGGCCTGCTGAGTTCTGCCAGCATTTTGTGTTTTTACACAGTGAACTGTGTGTGTTAAAATTCCCACACCATACAACCCTTAGTGAGCTAAAGCTACATATATTTTCCAACAAATCAATCGAGAGCTTACCACAAGGGTTATAAAAATTTACTACTTTAATACCCCTACCTGCTGAATCAAATATTTCTATACACTTCATTCACATCCACAACTTTACTTCCTATCCTTTTCCTTATAACACTTGCAACCCCACCCCATCTACCAACTATCCTATCATGCTTAATTACAATACAACTTGCAAAGAAAAACTTACTGTATCTTAGTTTCCCATGACATACTGCCACAACATGCCCGGATCTCTGATATGTGTAACATCAAAGCGGGGGTGGAAAATAAGCTCAAACATTATAATGCACCCCAAACTAACTGTATCAGGGAGTTTCACTTCATCAAACATGTCAACATAGATAAATTATCCACCCTTTCTGCACATCTGGCTACTTGAAATCTTGTTACCTCCTTAACCTTGACTCCCAATAAATAAGACTTAACCTCTTCTATCAAAATCGCCTTTGGAACACCAATTATAACACCGCTAATACCTCTACTTTCATTAGGCAACACAGATACTATCTTTCTGCCAAGTAAAGTATTCACACTTAATGTCTTTGCAGATTGTTTCTTATCCTTACAAAAGATTAACACATTTCCTCCTCTTAAAGTATGAGCACAATCTATACTCCCTATAGCAGATTTCAATTCTGTAGATATTTAATGGGATTGATAGAAGAAGGCTGTTCCGAGTCAAATTTTAAAATATTTTAAAGTCTTCTTTCCCTTTTCTTGTTCAAGATATCCCACGCTTCCTCTCATAACTTCAAATCATTCCAATAATATGTTCCCCCCCCCCCCCCCCCGTTTTCCAGATTCAACTTCATTCCAACCTGACCTCACCCGACCCCTCCATATACGGTTCCTTTACCAGATCCTCCTCCTACCTGAACCAACGCTATTTCCCAACATCCCACACCATTCACAGTTAGCACCAGTAAACCATCTTGCGGTGCCAGAACAGCCCCCAGGCCAAGCCAACATCGACACGCCTGAAGAAGTTTCAGCTCCTGTTCCCTTTAAATATTTCACCTTTCACCATTAACCCATGACCTCTAGTTGTTAGTCTCACCCAACATCAGTGTAAAAAGCCTGCTCTCATTTACCCTACCTCATAATTTTATACCCTCACAAATCTCCCTTCAATCGTGTACGTTCCACTGAATAAAGTCCTGAACTATTCAATCTTTCCTTATAACTTGGGTTTAATGCGCAGGCGTACGGGTCACCGCGTTTCAATAACGCGCATGCGCTCAAAGTGTCGGGAGGCTCGGCATCAGGTAGGAACTGCTCTCCGGGCGGGGGTTTGATCAGCATCGGCGTCCGCACCGTGATCCCGGGACAGTTGCAGTGAGCCCGGATACTCCGTGACCCCGCACCCCGGGACAGTCTTAGATCTTTCTATCAGTCCCACCATCCATACCCAGGCCTCGGGAAACTACTTTTGCTGACTTTTAAATGGCGCTTGGCAGTCCAATTTGAAGGTGCATTACCGCCACCAACTGGACTGGAGTGTGATGTGGAGTTGGGAAATAAAACCCCTCCTAGTTCTTTAAACAACTGAAAACTAAATTACCCCCAATCCCTATGAATTTTAAATAATGTAAGACAGTATTGTGAATTAAATTAAAGTCACTTCCATAACTAAGTAGTTTTAAAATGACAACTCTCAATCCCAGAAGCTAGTAGTGCAGCCAACATTTGCTTTCTTACAACCTTGTATGCTTCACATTGTAAAAGAATGTGTTAAACTGTTCCATAATAATGACAACACCTACACACCTCAGAGTGATGTTTTCCAACAAGATATAAGGAATAATTAAGCATAGTATAACCATTCTCAGTTGAGTCAATATAATTCCTTCCCTTCTTGTCTTACCCCCTTCTGCCATCAATCAAATGTATTCTGTAAAGGTGTCTCCTCTTATGCCCGCAAGATTTGCCATAATCTCCCAGTTCTTAGCCCCACCAATCTCTTAGCTTCTGATTTGCTAAGTGGAAGGCCTGTATCCACAGATGAACTTTTAACAGCTTTTTTTGGCCAAACAATCAACCCACTCATTCCCCTCACCATCTCTATGTGCAGGGACCCATAAGAAGAGAACACGTAGACCAGTACTATGAATGTGAAATGAAGTTTGAAGAGCTTCCAACACTAAATCAGTCCTACTGCTAGAATGACCTGTTTTAAGACTAGTCAAAACCGAAAAAGAATCTGAACAAATCATAACTTTGCAAGGACAGATTTCCTACACCCACTGTAAGACCAAAATGACAGCAACCAGTTCTGCAGTATACACTGATAAAATAGTTAGTAAGACATTTCTTTGTTACCTGAAATTCAGGCAGAAAACAGCCACACTGATATCTCTTGTTAAATTATTTTTTGATTCATCAGTAAGAATGGTTACCATATCACAATAATTCCCCTTAACATACTGATGAACCAACAGACTCTTGGGCACATCATGTTCCTTGGATTTCATTAAATCATGCAACAGAAAATCAACCAAATCCATGTTGGGGTTATCGAACATGCTACAGTTTAAGCCGGCGAGCACTGTGAGGCTCACGTTTTTTGACTTCTCCAGTGCGTACAACACCATCCACCCTGCTCTGCTGAGTGAGAAGCTGACAGTGACGCAGGTGGATGCTTCCCTGGTGTCATGGATTATTGATTACCTGACATAAATTACATATTATGTATATGTAATTTGCATATTACATAATCCAGCAAACCCATATTCTTAGTGTGATGAGAACTCAGCCACCCAAAACTAAAAACACTCTTCTTACGATGTTCCCAGTGGTCTTCCAACACACTTTTAACAGGGTGAGCATTCCTCTGCCCCCTCAAATTTACCCATCACGTTAACAACAACTTCATCCTCTGCAACTGTGAGGGTAGTCGTCCCATTTCATCAGTAAAGCTGAACCAGGAGATGACCTTACTGCACCACAACACAGTCTCAAAGCCTGTGTTTGTGTCAAACATTTTAAATTTTGACACATCTTTGTGTCAAACATTTTAAATTGGAAGCCACACAGCCATAATCAAGTGCAGATCTAAATAAATTAATATATAAGGTCAACAGAGATTTTTGTGTAGTACCCCAAGAATACCCACATAGACACCTAACGTGCTGCTTTACATTTGTCAATTATCTTACTGATATGGTGCTTCCGTGTCATCATCATCCAGTCACATGCCAAGAAATCTTACCACGGACACTTCTTCAAGAGTTTGACCATACAATTTCAGATTGTGTGCGAGTCTATTGATCCTGTTTGCAAAACATATAACTTGTGTTTTAGCTACTGAAAGCTAAAACCCCATCTATTTGCCCACTCTTTGACCTTGTTTATTGCTAATTGCATCCTATACACAGCTAAATTGAATTCTTTTTCCTCTGATGCATAAAACTCCATCACCTGCAAAGAGTGATTTACCCACCCCAGTGCTTAGGAGAAAATATCATTAATCATAATATTAAACAATAAAGGGCTGCAAATACTGCCTTGTGATATCCCGTTCTCTATCTCATAGAAGACCGAATATACCTTTCCTACCCCTACCTGCATAGACAGTCCAAATAAGAAAATCAGAAAAAAATGATCTCACCTTCCTCCCACTCCTAATTTCCATAACATAATCAAAAGACTCTCCCTCTACAGCATATCTTGTGCCTTTTCTATATCAAAAAATACTGCTATTACAACTTCTTTATTTACCTGTGCTTTATTAATATCATCTTCCAAACATAAAACTGAATCTAATGTCATTCTACCCTTTCTGAAATCTACTCTAATAAAATGCTATATCACCTCTTTTTCTCAAAATATAATTCAACCGCTCTATTACCATACGTTCCATAAGTTTACACAGATGGGACATTAATGATATTGGTCTATAACTTGAAGGCTCCGATGGGGTGGGGGGGGGGGGGGGGTGTTTCCAGGTTTTAGAATAAGCACTAATACTGCCGGTTTCCATGAGGAGGGAAGGTGGCCTAAATTAAAATATGATTCCAGAATTTTAATATTATCTTAAGAGAGTTGTCAGCCACATGTTTAAACATACAATAACATATATCCTGCTTTCCTGGAGCCGTCTGACACAAATTCACACAAAGAAAACTCTTTATCACTAATACTATCAATGCTATAGCTGTCTTCCAACACATCAGGGTATTCACTTAGAAACTTATCCCTACATGCTTTAGCCTCTTTGCTTAAATTATCTTAGAAACATAGAAAACCTACAGCACAATACAGGCCCTTCAGCCCACAAAGCTGTGCCGAACAAGTCCTTACCTGAGAAATTAACTAGGGTTACCCATAGCCCTCTATTTTTCTGAGCTCTATTTACCTCTCTATGAGTCCCTATCGTATTTGCCTCCACCACTGTCACCAGATTATGAATTGCAGTGAATGACCAAGCCAGTAATTTAACCTTCTCTGTTTCAGTAACAATCGTATTACCTCCTTTCATCAATACTAGTATGTTATTAGTCCTATGAATCCCCCCCTAATTTTTTAATCATTTCCCAAACATCTCCCAAGTTTAATACCCTACCAATACTATCACAATATGACCTCCAGTAAATCTTTTTCACAACCTTTACTACTTTCCTCACCACGGAATAGGAATCGCTTCCACTGCAGTTTGATGAATAACGTATCATAACCTTTCATTGCAGAAATCCACATTACCCTCAATATTCAGCCCTGATAGACGTTCATCACATAAACCTCTCCCAATTTGCTTTATCAAAATTCCATCTCCTAAAAGTGGCCTCCTGTCCCCTCTAGAAATCCACACCCAAGCTTCTAAATAGAGGATCTTCCCACTGTTTCATCTCCCATGACATCCCACTCACTCAGTCCAGCCAGAATGTTCAAAACTAAAATTAAATCTCTGGCAGTTTTAAAACTATTGTGTACATTAAATCTCATGCCCCTCCCATCATTAAGACACACAAGATGTAAAATATCTAAAAACATTTCTACAATCAAATCATTACCATAATTCTGCGAACAATCCCAAAGTGAACTATGTGCATTAAAATCACCACACCATACAAGCCTTAGTGAGCAAAAGCTACGTATGCTTTCCAGCAAATCAATCGAGAGCTTTCCACAAGGGTTAGAAAAATTTACCACTTTAATACCCCTATCCGTTGTATCAAATACAGTTGTCTCCCCCTTTACAAGGGTAGAGCATTCCTATGATACCTTTCTTAAGCTAAAATGGCATAAAGCGAAGAACCATTAATTTATATGGGAAACATTTTCGTAAAAGCAAAAATCCCCTTTGTAATGCGAAAACGGGTTACTAATGTAGGTCTTTTGTAAAAGCGAAGTGTTGTAAAACGAACATTCGTAAAGCGGGGGATACCTGTACTTCTACTACAAGTGCCTCATATACTTCATTTTCATCCACAATTTTATGTCCTATCCTTTTCTTTCTAAAACTTGCAACACCAACCCCTCTACCAAAACTAATCTGTCACGCCTAATTAAAATATAATCCTGCAAAGAAAAATGTCAATGTTGTAACAACCAAGTTTCCTGAATACATATAACTTCAGCTGGATTTGATAAATCAGGAACAAACTTCTTAAAGTCTTGACCATTAGAAATCAGGCTACTCGCATTCCACTGCAATATTCTTATGCCCATTAAACATCACAAGGAGACTGAAACCCCACCCATCAGATTCATTTACAGCTTTCCACTTAACACCAGTTATACCCAGATAATTTTCAGTAGCTTTCACAACAATTTTAATTTCCTCAGTACGACTAGATGTCTGAGCAGAACAATTCACCCCATCCATTATGAATATCACAAACTTCATCTTATCAACTAGTAAAGTGTCTTTAGTAAGAGAAGTATGATTGCGACATAAAGCCTCTGGTTGCGCAATCTTGTTCTCTGACTGGTAATACTTTATCAATGTTTGGTTGAACTTTTTGCACAGCCACTGCATAAGACACTCCTAATTGTGCTGTAACCTTTTGAACTTAAGCTGCCTTCTTAAGTACTTCACATCCTCTGTGTTCTGCTCCACAGTTACAACAATTAAACTTTACGCCCTCACAGTCTTCATATTAATGTTCCCCATCACACTTACTACATCTTAAGTTTCCACGACATCCTGCCGCAACGTGCCCAAATCTCTGACGTTTCTAACATCTAAGTGGGGATGGAATGTAAGCTTGAATATTATAACTAACATACCCCAAACTAACTTTATCAGGGAGCTTCACTTCATCAAAACATATCAATATAGATAAACTATCCATCCCTTCCCCATTTCTGACTACTTGTAATCTCTTTACTTCCTTAACCTTGCCTCCCAATAAATGAGATTTAACCGCTTCTGTCAAAATCTCCACCGGAACACCTGCTATAACATCCTTAACAATTCTATTTTCATTAGGCAAAATAAGTACTATCTTTTTGGCAAGATACTTCAATCGTAATGCCTTCTCACATGGCTTTTTATCCTTACACAGAATTAACATCTTCCCTAAAGTACGAGCGGCTTTTAGCTTTGTAATTAATTTAATGGTATTGATGGAGGGCAGCTGTTCCGGTTCAAATTTAAGCAATAGCTTGGAAGCTTTCCTTTTTTTCAAAATATCTATCCCTTCCTCTCCATCACTTGAAATCATTCCAATATTATGTTTCGTTTTCTGTTTTCCTCACAAACTCCTCCTGCCAACACGCCCTCACCCAATACCTCCGTTTGCAGTTCCTTCTCTGGATCCTCCTCCCCGCCCCCCACCTGAACCAACACTATTTCTCAACATCCCCACACCGCTCACAGACAGCGCCACCAACTGCCACCCCTCTCTATTCTCCGTCCCCAGCAATTGAGCCTCGAGCCCAATCAATGCCCCCGTGAAACTTTCTGCTGATGAGCAAAGGTAATGGTGCTTCCTGTGGCGCATGCATATTGCTGGGACACTGTGATGTATAGACCGGTCTCTCATTCAAGGGGCTCTCTGAGGCAGCCACGGGTGTCACTTCTACTACTTTCCCCACCATTCCGTAGGGCATGTTTGGAAGCGCAGATAGTGGAATGGGACTGGATGGATCTGCTAGATAATGTCGTACTTTACCTATCTAAGTCCAAGGATTAGGAACTCTGGACAGAAATACAGAGAATCTTTCTATCAATGAAAATGTCTCTTAGGCTGCATCGGCTTTAATTCTTGAGAAAATCACCTTTGTTCGACCTCTTCTTCTGGACCTTTTTCCCTGTGAGATCATGTTTTGTACCATTCTCTTTGGGTACATAATGATATCAAACACCTTTGTCCCAGGTATCAAGTGACCTGTAGCTTTCACATCACAAAAGTGCCACACACTCCAAGGTGAAAGACTAGTGTCCACCCCTTCATTGCCAGTGATTAGATCACCACCATCAAACATCTGCTGTGCTGGGGGTCATAGTAATTGGAATGTCTCAGGATCAGCCATGAGAGTCTCCAGGGTCACTTGCTGTAACACTGTGATCTCAGAGCTCAACATAGAGACTAGAATTATCTCAGATGAAATGTCATCCTTCAAGTATTGATGTCTTTTGTAATTCATTTTGCAGGTTAGCAAAGACAAAGGATTTGTGCAGAGGAATCTCAAACACAACAATGGATCAGTTTTGCTGTCTCTGTCCAGATACTTAAGGAGTGACTGGCTATTTCCTTTGTAACACCTATATATCTGCTATTGATCCTCGGTGACGACAAGTTATCTCATCCCAGCTGGTAATGTTCTTTGTATCTGAAATGAAGTTTTCAGTTGTAATTCAGTGGCATTGACTAGAACCAGGGTACTGAGAACCCACCAGCATTTGTTCACAAGAGATTGGTCCTTCAACTGCATTGACCGTGCGAGGGATTCACCCACTCATCCCAACTGGAGACACAGCAGCGAGTTCACACTGAGGAGAGGCTGGTCACCTGCTCAGACTGTGGGAGGGGATTCACTCAATCATTTGACCTACAGAGAGACCACGAGTTCACACTGGAGGGAGTCTGTTCACCTGCTCAGATTTTGGGATGGGATTCATCCAGTCATTTAAAGCACAGCGACACCAACGAGTTCACCCAGGGGAAAGGCCGTTCATCTGTTCCGAATGTGGGAAGGGATTCACTCGGTCATTTCTATTGAAGGTACATCAGCGACTTCACACTGGGGAGAGGCCATTCAGCTGCTCAGACTGTGGGAAGGGATTTACTCAGTCATCTCAACTACTGGCACACCAATCAGTTCACACTGGGGAGAGGCCGTTCACCTGTTCAGAATGTGGGAAGGGATTCACTCGGTCATTTCTACTAAAGGTACATCAGCGAGTTCACACTGGGGAGAAACCATTCACTTGCTCAGACTGTGGGAAGGGATTCACTCAGGCATCCCAACTACAGAGACACCAGTCAGTTCACACTGGGAAGAGACCATTCACTTGCTCAGACTGTAAGAAGGCATTCACTCAGACATCTGACCTCCTGGCACACCAGCGAATCCACACTGGAGAGAGGCCATTCATCTGTTCTGAATGTGGGAAAGGATTCACTCACTCATCCACTTTACTGAAACACCAGCGAGTTCACACTGGGGAGAGGCCATTTATCTGTTCTGTGTGTGGGAAGGGGTTCTCTCAGTCATCTGGCCTACAGACACACCAGCAAGTTCACACTGGGGAGAGGCCGTTCATCTGTTCAGACTGTGGGAAGGGATTCACTCGGTCATCTCAATTGAAGGTACATCAGCGAATTCACTCTGGGGAGAAGCCATTCACCTGCTCTGACTGTGGGAAGGGTTTTACTCATTCATCTGACCTACTGGCACACCAGCGAGTTCACACTGGGGAGAGACCATTCTCCTGCTCAGAATGTGGGAAGGGATTCACTCAGTCATCCAATCTACAGAGACACCAGCGAGTTCACACTGGGGAGAGGCCGTTCACCTGCTCAGACTGTGGGAAGGGATTTATTCAGTCATCTCAACTGCTGGCACACCGATCAGTTCACAACGGTGAAAGGCCATTCACCTGTTCAGAATGTGGGAAGGGATTCACTCAGTCGTCTCAACTGAAGGTGCATCATCGAATTCACACTGGAGAGAAACCTTTCACCTGCTCAGACTGTGGGAAGGGATTTACACAATTATCCACCATACAGAGACACCAGCGAGTTCACACTGGGGAGAGACCGTTCACCTGTTCTACGTGTGGGAAGGGATTCACTCGGTCATCCAGTCTACAGAGACACCAGTCAGTTCACACTAGGGAGTATTCATTCAACTGCTCTGACTGAGGAAAAGGATTTAGCCAGTCATCTCAATGACTGGCAAACCAGTCAGTTCACACTGGGAAAAGGCGGTTCACCTGTTCTGAATAGGAAGAGATTCACTCAGTCATCTGATTTACAGAGTCACCAGTCAGTTCACACTGGGGATACACCATTCACTTGTTCTCGTTCTAAGGCATTTAGAGACGCATCAATCAGTTCACACTGGGGAGAGGCCATTCACCTCCTATGACTGAGGGAAGGGATACACTTGGTCATCTGACCTACAGAGATACCAGTGAGTTCACACTGGGGAGAAACCATTCAGCTGTTCTGAATATGGGAAGGGATTCGCTCACTCATCCCTTTTTGTGACACACTGATAGACTATTGAGTTCACACTGAGGGAAAAATTTAAATCGGCTGCATGCTTGATATTTAGCCATTATATTGTAGCTGTTGAATCGAGAGCCAAGTCCAAAAGTGACCTTTGGTGTTGAACTCTAAAATCATGGCTGCATTCGCATCTGCACCCTGGTCACTGGGCATGGGAGGAATTTCTTCTGTTAATGTTTAATGGAACTGCATTTTCTTATTCTGGATCTGACTAATAAATCAGTTCGATTATAAACCCTGTCTTGGGTGTTTAGTGAATCTACAACACACCCAGTGTACAGGAGAGACTCAACTCAGCCCAGCTGTGTCCCTGCCAGTGTTTCTGTTTTCCAACAGTCCTTTTTAAACCATTCCTGCTCTCTCATCTCCCTGTGGTGATGGGTTCCTAACAGAGGTGTCCTTTGTATTTCTTGCATGACTTTATGCAGATTGAAGGTGACAACAAGCAGACTGCATTTATGTCCCATATGTTCTTCATCCCTCAAATTTTTGGCTGAGGAAGACTGACATTGGTAGCTACCCTACTCCTTCCCAGCTCTTTTCAATGTTATAGGACAGTTTCACTGCTTCTAAAGTACTGAGTCTCATACAGCTGGGTTGATAGATAACACCACGATCCACAGAGGTCTGAAAGCAGAATGGGGTCTAATAGTTGTTCAGTGGAACATGGTCAGAAACAAGCAGAGGGTAGAATTTGGGATCTGGGCAGTGGTAGGGGTAAGAGCATATGATGATAATGTCGGGGGCAGTGGCAACAAATGACAGAGTAGCAACATTTGGGAGCTGATTGACAGAGGAAATAAAACTTGGTTGACTGACTGCTGACACACAAAGTGCCACTGAGTATATTGCTTGTGAGAGTTTGTGTTACATTGTTAAGGATAATAGGATGATTTGGTAGGTGAATATGTGGCTGAGGAACTGGTGCAGGGATTCCGATTTAACAATCATTGGAATCTCTTTGGGGAAGGTATGACCTGTACAAAAGGGGTTACAGTTGAACCCAAGGGGTACCAATATCCCTGTGGGCAGGCTTGTTACAGTTCTTCAGGAGGGTTTAGACTGATCTGGCGGGGGATAGGAACTGGAGTGATAGTGCTGAGGATGAGGTAGTTGGTTTACAAATAGAAGCTGTGTTTAGTGAGACTGGTAACAAGCAGAGGTTGATAATGGGGCACAGTTGCAGTCAATGGGATGAGTTGCAATGTAAAAGGTGGACAAAATCAAAAAGGGTGAATACAAGGCCAAAGGTGTTTTATTTGAATGCGTGCAGAATACGGAATAAGGCAAATTAATCTGTAGCGCAGTGACACAATGGCATGTATGACGCTGAAATCACCAAATTATGGCTGAGCGAAGATCGTAGCTGGTAGCTTAATGTCTAAGGATACACATTGTATCAAAGGAGAGGCAGGTAGGCAGAGGGGGTGGTGTGGCTCTGATGGTTAAAAAATTTAATCAAATCATTAGAAAGATGTGACATAGGGCCGGAAGGAGTTGAGACATTGTGGATAGAGTTCACGAAGTACAAGGATATAACTCCCTGAAAGCCAACGTAAGAGTCAAAGGGAAAGCATCTAATTGAGATAAAGTTAGTTATAGAGAATTGGGAAGCTGTTAAAATCCAACAGAAGGCAACTAAAAAAGTCAAAGTAGGGAAAGATGAAATACGCCAGCCAGTAATATTAAAGAGGATATCAAAAGTTTCTTTAGATAGATAAGGTGGAGAAGAGAAGTGAGGATGGTTATCAGACTGCTGTAAAATCATGTTGGAGTGGTAGTAATGGGGGACAAGGAAATGTTGGATGAAATGTGTAAGTATTTTGCTTGTGCCTTCACTGTGGAAGGCACTAACAGTATGTCGGAAGTTTGAAGTGTTGTGGGCAAAAGTGTGTGAAGTTGCCATTACTAGTGAGAAGATTCTTGGGGAAACTGAAAGGTCTGAAGGTAGGTAAGTCACTGCACCAGATGGTAAACACCCCAGGGTGCAGAAAGAAGTTGCTGAAGGGATTGTGGAGGCATTATCTGTACAAGGATGTTGATGGGATATGGACACGGTGTAGGTAGGAGGAATTAGTCTTTGACTGTTTTTGATTTGCTTTTCAGCTGGTTTGGAACAATATGGGTTGAAAGGCCTGTTCCTGTGCTGTATTCTTCTATGTTTCATGTTTTATGTCCTATATTTCATATGCTATAAACTTCTATAGATGTGGAAAGTATATTGACTGAATGAATTACAGCTGGTATGGAAAGACCCCATTGTCCTTCCATTAGGAATGCCCTACAGAAAGCTGTGGATATGACTTCGTCCATCATGGGCAAAGTCCTCCCTGCCATGAGCACATTGTTTCAGGTAGCCATCATCAGAGATCCCCACAGCCAAGGACATGCTCTGTTCTCACTGCTGCTATCAGGACAAAGGTAAAAGCCTCAGGACTTAATGCCATCAATTTTAGGAATGGTTATTATCCCACAGCAATTGGCTCCTGAATCAAAGGGGATAAATTCACCAAGCAAACACGAGGAAATCTGCAGATGCTGGAAATTCAAACAACACACACAAAATGCTGGTGGAACGCAGCGGGCCAGGCAGCATCTATAGGGAGAATTCACTTCAGCGTTGAAACGTTTCCAGAACCTGGTCTCACATTCAAGGGCTCTTCATCTCACGTTCTCAATACATATTGCTTACTCATGATTAATATTATTTCTTTTTATATTTCCACAGTTTGTATCTTTTGCACACTGGTTGAATGTCCAAGTTAATACTGTCTCCCATTTATTCTATTATGGTTAATATAGTTATGGATTTATTGAGTACGCCCATAAGAAATTGAATCACGCTTGTTGGTGGTGACATATATGTACTTTGATAATAAATTTACTTTGAACTTTTTATCTGAATGTGTTGTTACTTCCATTCCATCTATATTTTACGTTTTCCTTTTCAGCCCCAATCCTCCAGGTTCCTAGTCCGCAGTGTTACCCGAAGCGCAGTGTGAGCAGCTTCTGATTGGTGCATTTGTTTCCCACTGATATCCAATTAAAGGATTTCTCGAAACAAACTCGAGGGGCGATTCGTCCTTTCAAACCGCCAATGAAGATGCTCGGATTCCCCATTCCTCATTAGCATACCGCTGTGAGCGCTGCCTATTTAATCTGCGCTCCGAAGGCTATTTTACTATTACGGTTTCAACTCGACTGAAGAAATGCCCGACCCGAAGACTGCTCCCAAGAAGGGCGCTAAGAAAGCGCTGCCGAAGCCATCAGGCAAGTCCGGCAAGAAGCGCAGGAGGGTGAGGAAGGAGAGTTACGCCATCTACATCTACAAAGTGATGAAGCAGGTTCACCCCGACACCGGCATCTCCTCCAAAGCCATGAGCATCATGAACTCGTTCGTGAGCGATATTTTCGAGCGCATCGCTGGCGAGGCTTCCCGCCTAGCCCATTACAACAAGCGATCGACCATCAGCTCCCGGGAGATCCAGACTGCCGTGCGCCTGCTGCTGCCCGGTGAGCTGGCCAAGCACGCCGTGTCGGAGGGGACAAAGGCCGTGACCAAGTACACCAGCTCCAAGTGAGGAGTGCCGCCAAAACAAACCGAAGACCCAAAGGCTCTTCTAAGAGCCACTCACTATTTCATTAACAGAGCTGCAGCTCTTCATAATCTGGTTCGTATTTTATCTATGTTAATCAGAATATGCTGTCCATTGCTCGATATAATAGCAATGTCTCTTCCACAAGGATATCTTGCCCCTCATCACTTCGTCTTGGTTATCACAAATAGTATCAGTGAAGCAGGCACTTCCTGTTCCTTCTCGTTTAATTGTTTTGGGGATGAGCTTTATTAATTTTTGTCCCATATTGATAACTTCTCCGAATCCCATTTCAATGCCAGATGGTTCTTTAACCAATAACTTGATAAAACTGCAGTCCTGGTTCGTTCATAACCTCATGCAATTCACACAATCGCTGACCGGGAACTGAAACTGAGAATCGATTTTTGTTCTAACCCAGTAAATCGTTGTATTAAATCCTCAGAAACGTTTGTAACATTAGCTGCACTAAAAATATTAGACGTAGCGGACTTCAGTAATGGGTGAATGCGGTAAGCAACACACACAAAATGGTGGAGGAATTCAGAAGGCATCTATGGGGAAAAAAATACAGGTTTGAACTGAAGTTTTTTGGCGGGCTGTTACAACAGTTCATTTTTTTGCCGAGTAAACGGTTATTTTCCGTGCTTTTGCTTTTGATTGGTAAATAGGTCAGCTCTCTGATTGGTTTATCTGCTCTATGCAATGACATTAAGCTTTGTTGCACCAATCATAAATGTCTCACTGCATTCCTCTAGAAGGTACAAGAAGGGCCAGAGTCGGAAATATTTCCTCATTCTCTGTGAAAGATCTGCTGTGATTTTTAAGATGAGCGGACGAGGAAAAACTAGCGGCAAAGCTCGGTCCAAGGCTAAGTCTCGCTCGTCCCGGGCCGGACTGCAGTTCCCAGTGGGCCGTGTTCACAGGCTGCTGAGAAAGGGTAACTATGCTGAGCGGGTGGGTGCCGGAGCCCCGGTCTATCTGGCTGCTGTGCTCGAGTATCTGACGGCTGAAATCCTTGAGCTGGCCGGCAACGCGGCCCGGGACAACAAAAAGACCCGCATCATCCCCAGGCATCTGCAGCTGGCCGTCCGCAACGATGAGGAACTGAACAAGCTGCTGGGAGGTGTGACCATCGCTCAGGGCGGGGTACTGCCCAACATCCAGGCCGTGCTTTTGCCCAAGAAGACCGGCGGAGCCAGCAAGTGAAGAGACAGAATCTGACCCAGTGACCCAAAGGCTCTTTTCAGAGCCACTCACAGTGTCTGTGAAAGGGCTGCTTTGTGGATACGCTGAGCGCGGGGGAAAGGACTCTCGTTTCGCTGTCACTGCGAAGCATTTCCGAGTAAGTTATATGTTAATTATCTTTTGCTGAACGAGTCGATAGGGGATGTGCGGGGATAGTCTGCTGAATTACCTCCGGAGCTGAGGGAGTTTCCTACTTGAGTCTGCAAAAAGTGTTCAGCAGAGAGGTGGTTGCGATCAATTTTATTTTTACTGCTGGTTCCATATTGAAGGTTAGTCGGTAGGCCATTTGGCCCATCAGATCCGTCCGCCATTCAATCTTGGGCGACTATTTTTTCCGGTCCTCAGCGCCGCTCCCAACATCTCTCCCCATAACCTCTGGTGCCGTGTCCAATCAACAAATTATCAAGATCTGCCTTAAATATACCCAATAATCTGGCCTCCACTGCTGCCTGTGGTAATAACTTCTACAAATTCACCACCATCTGGATAAAGGAATTTCTCCACATCTGGTACCCCCAATCCTTTTATTCCTCATCATTCTAAATTACAGTGAATACAGACCCAGAGCCATCAAACGTTTAACCCTTTCATTTCCAGATTCATCCTAGTGATCCTCCTCTCCACCGCCAGGACAACTTTTCTGAGATGAGGGGACCAAAACTGTTCACAATACTCAAGGTGGGGCCTCACCAATCCAATACCTTATAAAGCCTCAGCATCACATCCCTGCTCTTGTATTCTAGATCTCTTAGGATGAATGCGAACATTGCATTTGCCGTTCTCGCCACTGACTACCTGCAAGTTAACATTTAGGGTGTTCTGTACAAAGTCCCATTGTATGTTTGATTTTTGGATTTTCTATCCGTTTTGAAAATAGTCTGCACATTTATTTCTACAACCAAAGTTGATGACCATACATTTTCCAACATTGTGTTTCATTTGCCAACATTGCCCATTATTCTAGTCTTAGTCCATCTGAAGCCTACCTGCCCCTCCAGCAATCTTCATATCAGCTGAAAACTCGACAACAAAGCCATCCCATCTATTCCATCATCTAAATCATTGATATAAAAAGAAGAGGTCCCAACACCGACCACTACTCACTGGCAGCCAACTAGAAAAGGATCTTTTTATTCCCACTCACTGCCTCCTACCAATCCAGTAAGCAGCCTCATGTGTGGCACCTTGTCAAAAGCCTTCTGAAAGTCCAAATATAGAACATCCACTGCATCCCCTTTATCTATCCTATGTGTAATCTACTCAAAAGAATTCCAACAGGTTTGTCCTTCAGGATTTTCCCTTAAGGAAGCCAAGTACTCCAGTACTTCTTTCTTAAAAATTTACTCCAACATCTTCCCAACCACTGACATCAGGTCTAGAATTTCCTTTCTGCTGCCTTTCTCAGAGTGGAGTGACATTTGCAATTTTCCAGGCCTTTGGAACCTTGACAGAGTCCAATGATTTTTGAAGATCATTACTAATGCCCCCACAATCTCCACCACTACCCCTTTCAGAATCCGAGGGTGCAGCTCATCTGGTTCAGGTGACATGCATCCTTAGGTCTTTCAGCTTTTTGAGCATCTTCACCCTTGTAATAGTAAATGCACCCACCTCTCTTCCCTCACACCCTTTAACATCTTGCATACTGCTACTGTTTTCCACGGTAAAGACTAATGCAAAATACTCATTTACCTCATCTGCCATCTCCTTGGCCCCTGTTATTATTTCTCCAGCCTCATTTTTTAGCAGTTCTGTGTCCACTCTCATCTCGCTTTCTTTTTTAATACACTTGAAAAAGCTTTTAGTATGCACTTTGATATTGGCTTTAGCATTACTATCATATATCCTGGATAACTGATGCAAAACCTTTTCAGATGTGTTTTCAATTTTTGGAAAATTAAACGATGGTATTATCGGAAAAGAACAAACACAAAGAGAGGAGTACTGAAATTTAAGTAAAATGCAGCTCAATAGACAATAGGTGTAGGAGTAGGCCCTTCGGCCTTTCGAGGCAGCACTGCTATTCAATGTGATTATGGCTGATCATCCACTATCAGTATCCCGTTCCTGCCTTCTCCCCATATCTCTTGACTCTGCTATCTTTAAGAGCTCTATCTAACTCTTTCTAGCTCAGGCAGTAAACGTGGACGGAGAAACAGAGTTAACATTTCAAGCAGCTTCTTCATCAGATAACATTCTGCTAACATGCTTTATTGCACATTTTCCCCCTGCAAAAATGTCCAATCTCACTTTCTCCCGTAATTTCCCCTCCGTACCCCATCTTCCCTACTTATGTTCCCTTCTCTCTTTATGTCACCAGTAAGTTCAGAAATCACGATGAGCTTTCACTTTCTTGAATACCCTGTGAAAGAGCAGCTTCTCAAATGGACATCTCAGTTCAGCACAACCACTCTTCCCTTTATCCACAGCTTATGTCAAGAATTTCAATATATTTGTTAAAAATTTCTCAAAACCCTGTTCACTTTGTTGGATTGTTTGACGTTTTGGAGATGCCCATTTATTCCCTCTGTGGTTACAGCTTCAAATGCTTCTGGGACAGATGGTTATCTGTAAATAGGTGACCAAAACAGCACTCAACACTCCAAATTAGGCCTCGTCAACTTCATCATAACATCCCAACTCCTGTACTCAAGTGTTTTGATTTATGAAGGACAACGTGTCTACAGCTCTATTTACGGTCATTGCTATCTGTGAGACCACTTTCAAGGAATAATTGGTCTGTATTCCAAGATAGCTGTCTCCACCTCTTACCGCCTCTCTCTCTTTGCCTTTCTCGGGCAGGTCGGGGCGCTGCGTATAAAAGGAGGCAGCAGCAGCCGGTTGGTCACTGAGTAGAACGACATCATGTCTGGCAGAGGAAAAGGAGGCAAAGGACTCGGGAAAGGCGGAGCCAAGCGACACCGTAAAGTGCTCCGGGATAACATCCAGGGCATCACTAAACCAGCCATTCGCCGTCTGGCTCGGCGTGGCGGCGTCAAACGAATATCGGGTCTAATCTACGAGGAGACCCGCGGTGTACTGAAGGTTTTCCTGGAGAATGTGATCCGCGACGCGGTCACATACACGGAACACGCCAAGCGCAAGACAGTCACTGCCATGGATGTGGTGTACGCTCTGAAACGCCAGGGCCGCACTCTGTATGGCTTCGGCGGTTGAGGAACTCTTTTGGTTCTGAACACAACACAAAGGCTCTTCTAAGAGCCACCCACCACCTCACAGAGAGAGCAGTGACCCGGAGCAGAAATAGGTGACAGGCGGGCTTGTTAATTGGAGAGCAGACCCTTTGTGTGTTTATCCGTACTTATATTATTACAGTAGGTGACTGTTAAGAAAAAAACAATATAAGAAATGCAATTAAAGTTACGTGTTATTTGTAAAGAAAATCAGCAGCTATTCACTTCGGACCGCCAGTCAAATATCGGTATCGGGGCAAAGATGATTTTCAGCCCAAACGGGCGGCTGCTTGAATTCGATGTCGGATATGAAGCCGATCGCACTGCTGGGGCCTTGACACGGTCAACTCCCAACAGTCGGCGGATAACTCAGCTCCGACATTTCAGATTGTGCACCCACGGTTAAGCCTGTGAGTTGCGTTTCGCACCAATAAGTAATTTCAATTCACCCTGCCTGCTGATTAGTACAATCTAATCCGATCAAGAGTCCCTTCACCCACGCTCAGCGTATCCGCAGTGCAGCCCTTCCACAGACACTGTGAGTGGCTCTGAAAAGAGCCTTTGGGTCACTGGGTCAGATTCTGTCGCTTCACTTGCTGGCTCCTCCGGTTTTCTTTGGCAACAATACGGCCTGGATGTTGGGCAGTACCCCGCCCTGAGCGATGGTCACCCCACCCAGCAGCTTGTTAAGCTCCTCGTCATTGCGGACGGCCAGCTGCAGATGCCTGGGGATGATGCGGGTCTTTTTGTTGTCCCGGGCCGCGTTGCCGGCCAGCTCAAGGATTTCAGCCGTCAGATACTCGAGCACAGCAGCCAGATAGACCGGGGCTCCGGCACCCACCCGCTCAGCATAGTTACCCTTTCTCAGCAGCCTGTGAACACGGCCCACTGGGAACTGCAATCCGGCCCGGGACGAGCGGGACTTGGCCTTAGACCGAGCTTTGCCACCAGTTTTTCCTCGTCCGCTCATTTTCACAATCTCGGCAATTCTTTCACAGGGAATGAGGAAATGCCTCCGGCCCTCGTCCTTCTTGTACCTTTAGGGGGAATGCAGCAGAATGTGTTTGATTGGTCCTGCAACGCTCAATGTCATTGGAGAGAGAGCAAATAATCCAATCAGAATACTGCCCTGTTCACCAATCAAGAAACAGCTACAGAGTCGCGGAAAATAACCGCTCACTCTGCTAAAATAAACTGAAAATTGAAACAGCCCGCCAAAAATCCTTTGTTTAAAGCTAATCTAAAAGGAAATCATTGCATGTCTGTTTGTCAGACATACAATGCTCTAACTATGAAGGCCAACGTGTCTCTCAGCTCTATTTACGGTCCTTGCTACCAGCGAGACCACTTTCAAAGAATAAATGAATCTGTATTCCCAGATCACGCTGCAAGTTTCGACAATCTTCGTCGTTGTCCGCTACATCCCCATTCTTTGTTGATCAATTTTACAATATAATCACTCAGTTTGTGATATAGATGAGAAAAAAACGGACCCAGCTCTGATCCCTGCTTAAGAGGGGAGGTGATTTAAATATAGAAAATGGTGATGAGTGGAGATAGTGTAGGTTACAGAGATCCCCCCCCCCCCATATCAGATGCAGATAAAACTGCAGGATATGGGGTTTGATTGAAGAGGTAACGGGGTAAGAGAGGATTTGTTCATCCAGACGGTTGTGAGTTGCTGGAACACTGTACCGGAGAGAGTTGTGGAAGCAGAGTCGCTAATGATATTTTCAACATGTCACTTGAATTCCCAGGCTACGGACCAAGTGCTGGAAGAATGAATTAATATGGATGGATTCCCATTGGTTGGTATTGATGTGATGGACCAAATGGCCTGTAACAATGCTGAAGCATTCTGTAAAAATCGGAATCAATGACTCTCTGCTACTAGAAACATGCAAACCTGATAAATATGATAGCCGTATTCACCATCTCTCTCTGCCCCCATTAACCAGTTTCACCTGGCCCTGGTTTATTCCAGCGGTTTATCCTGTTCCATTGTGGCTAAATCGTTGGAAATTGACGGTTGTCAGTTGAGAGTCTTTCCGTCCGCCTGCCTTTGTCTCCACCCCTCCCGGTCTCTCTCCGCACATCCTTCGTCACTGTCTCCACCCCTTAACACATCTCTGTCTCTCTCTGCCTTTCTCGGGCAGGTCGGGGCGCTGCGTATAAAAGGAGGCAGCAGCAGCCGGTTGGTCACTGAGTAGAACGACATCATGTCTGGCAGAGGAAAAGGAGGCAAAGGACTCGGCAAAGGCGGAGCAAAGCGACACCGTAAAGTGCTCCGGGATAACATCCAGGGCATCACCAAACCAGCCATCCGCCGTCTGGCTCGGCGTGGCGGCGTCAAACGAATCTCGGGTCTAATCTATGAGGAGACCCGCGGTGTACTGAAGGTTTTCCTGGAGAATGTGATCCGCGACGCGGTCACCTACACAGAACACGCCAAGCGCAAGACAGTCACTGCTATGGATGTGGTGTACGCTCTGAAACGCCAGGGCCGCACTCTCTATGGCTTCGGCGGTTGAGGAACTCTTGGTTCTGAACACAACACAAAGGCTCTTCTAAGAGCCACCCACCACCTCACAGAGAGAGCAGTGACCCGGAGCAGAAATAGGTGACAGGCGGAATTGTTAATTGGAGAGCAGGCCCTTTGTGTGTTTAACCGTACTTAGGTTATCACAGTAGGTGACTGTTTAGAAAATGGTAATATAAGTACAATACATTGGTATCCGGGCGCAGATGATTTTCGCCCGACCCTTAATTACAAAGAGCGGGTACTTGAATTCGATGACAGAAATGAAGCCGATCGCACTGCTGGGGCCGTAGACGCGATCGGACTGGACATTCATCTCCCAATGCTCGGCCAGCTCCGACATTTCAGACTGTGCACCCACCGTTAAGCTGGAGTTGCGTTTCGCACCAGTAAGGAATTTCAACGCACCCTGCCTGCTGATTAGTACATCAATCTAATCCGAACTAAAGTCCTTTTCCCCCGCGCTCAGCGTATCCGCAGTGCAGCCCTTCCACAGACACTGTAGCGGCTCTGAAAAGAGCCTTTGGGTCACTGGGTCAGATTCTGTCGCTTCACTTGCTGGCTCCGCCGGTTTTCTTGGGCAACAGCACGGCCTGGATGTTGGGCAGCACCCCGCCCTGAGCGATGGTCACCCCTCCCAGCAGCTTGTTGAGCTCCTCGTCGTTGCGGACGGCCAGCTGCAGATGCCTGGGGATGATGCGGGTCTTTTTGTTGTCCCGGGCCGCGTTGCCGGCCAGCTCAAGGATTTCAGCCGTCAGATACTCGAGCACAGCAGCCAGATAGACCGGGGCTCCGGCACCCACCCGCTCAGCATAGTTACCCTTTCTCAGCAGCCTGTGAACACGGCCCACCGGGAACTGCAGTCCGGCCCGCGACGAGCGAGACTTGGCCTTGGACCGAGCTTTTCCGCCTGTTTTTCCTCGTCCGCTCATTTTCACAATATGGGCAACTCTTTCACAGAGAATGAGAAAATGTCTCCGGCCCGCGTCCTTCTTGTACCTTTTAGGGGAATGCAGCGGAACGTTTTTGATTGGTGCTGCAACGCCCAATGTCATTGGAGAGAGAGCAAATAATCTAATCAGACAACTGTCCTGTTCACCAATCAAGAAACAGCAGCAGAGTCGCGGATAATAACCGCTCCCCACGCTAAAATAAACTGAAAATTGAAACAGCCCGCCAAAAATCCTTTGTTTAAGCTAATCTAAAAGGAAATTTATGAAGGCCAACGAGGCTACAGCTCTATTTACGGTCCTTGCTACCAGCGAGACCACTTTCAAAGAATAAATGAGTCTGTATTCCCAGATCACGCTGCAAGTTTCGACAATCTTCGTCGTTGTCCGCTACATCCCCATTCTTTGTTGATCAATTTTACAATATAATCACTCAGTTTGTGATATAGATGAGAAAAAAACGGACCCAGCTCTGATCCCTGCTTAAGAGGGGAGGTGATTTAAATATAGAAAATGGTGATGAGTGGAGATAGTGTAGGTTACAGAGATCCCCCCCCCCCCCCCCATATCAGATGCAGATAAAACTGCAGGATATGGGGTTTGGTTGAAGAGGTAACGGGGTAAGAGAGGATTTGTTCATCCAGACGGTTGTGAGTTGCTGGAACACTGTACCGGAGAGAGTTGTGGAAGCAGAGTCGCTGATGATATTTTCAAAATGTCACTTGAATTCCCAGGCTACGGACCAAGTGCTGGAAGAATGAATTAATATGGATGGATTCCCATTGGTTGGTATTGATGTGATGGGCCAAATGGCCTGTAACAATGCTGAAGCATTCTGTAAAAATCGGAATCAATGACTCTCTGCTACTAGAAACATGCAAACCTGATAAATATGATAGCCGTATTCACCATCTCTCTCTCTGCCCCCATTAACCAGTTTCACCTGGCCCTGGTTTATACCAGCGGTTTATCCTGTTCCGTTGTGGCTAAATCGTTGGAAATTGACGGTTGTCAGTTGAGAGTCTGTCCGTCCGCCTGCCTTTGTCTCCACCCCTCCCGGTCTCTCTCCGCACATCCTTCGTCACTGTCTCCACCCCTTAACACATCTCTGTCTCTCTCTGCCTTTCTCGGGCAGGTCGGGGCGCTGCGTATAAAAGGAGGCAGCAGCAGCCGGTTGGTCACTGAGTAGAACGACATCATGTCTGGCAGAGGAAAAGGAGGCAAAGGGCTCGGGAAAGGTGGAGCTAAGCGACACCGTAAAGTGCTCCGGGATAACATCCAGGGCATCACCAAACCAGCCATCCGCCGTCTGGCTCGGCGTGGCGGCGTCAAACGAATCTCTGGTCTAATCTACGAGGAGACCCGCGGTGTACTGAAGGTTTTCCTGGAGAATGTGATCCGCGATGCAGTCACCTACACAGAACACGCCAAGCGCAAGACAGTCACTGCCATGGATGTGGTGTACGCTCTGAAACGCCAGGGCCGCACTCTGTATGGCTTCGGCGGTTGAGGAACTCTTTTGTTTCTGAACACAACACAAAGGCTCTTCTAAGAGCCACCCACCACCTCACAGAGAGCAGTGACCCGGAGCAGAAACAGGTGACAGGCGGGCTTGTTAATTGGAGAGCAGGCCCTTTGTGTGTTTATCCGTACTTTAGTTATCACAGTAGGTGACTGTATTAAAGTTACGTGTTATTTGTAAAGAAAACTAGCAGCTAATCACTTCGGACCGCCTGTCACACATCGGTAACGGGGCACAGATGATTTTCAGTCCGACTCTTCATAAAATGGGCGGCTGCTTGAGTTCGATGTCGGATATGAAGCGGATGGCACCGCTGGGCCCTTGACGCGATCGGGGCGGATATTCAACTCCCAACAGTAGGCGGAGGACTCAGCTCCGACTTTTCAGACTGTGCACCCACGGTTAAGCCTGTGAGTTGCGTTTCGCACCAATAAGGAATTTCAATTCACCCTGCCTGTTGATTAGTACAACAATCTAATCCGAACAAGAGCCCCTTCCCCCACGCTCAGCGTATCCGCAGTGCAGCCCTTCCACAGACACTGTGAGTGGCTCTGAAAAGAGCCTTTGGGTCACTGGGTCAGATTCCGTCTCTTTACTTGCTGGCTCCGCCGGTTTTCTTGGGCAACAGCACGGCCTGGATGTTGGGCAGCACCCCGCCCTGAGCGATGGTCACACCTCCCAGCAGTTTGTTGAGCTCCTCGTCATTGCGGACGGCCAGCTGCAGATGCCTGGGGATGATGCGGGTCTTTTTGTTGTCCCGGGCCGCGTTGCCGGCCAGCTCAAGGATTTCAGCCGTCAGATACTCGAGCACAGCAGCCAGATAGACCGGGGCTCCGGCACCCACCCGCTCAGCATAGTTACCCTTTCTCAGCAGCCTGTGAACACGGCCCACTGGGAACTGCAGTCCGGCCCGGGACGAGCGGGACTTGGCCTTAGACCGAGCTTTGCCACCAGTTTTTCCTCGTCCGCTCATTTTCACAATCTCAGCAATTCTTTCACAGGGAATGAGGAAATGTCTCCGGCCCTCGTCCTTCTTGTACCTTTAGGGGGAATGCAGCAGAATGTGTATGATTGGTCCTGCAATGCTCAATGTTATTGGAGAGAGAGCAAATAATCCAATCAGAATACTGCCCTGTTCACCAATCAAGAAACAGCTGCAGAGTCGCGGAAAATAACCGCTCACTCCGCTAAAAAAAACTGAAAATTGAAACAGCCCGCCAAAAATCCTTTGTTTAAAGCTAATCTAAAACGAAGTAATTGCACGTCTCTTTGTCGGCTTGATCTCCACATACACTAATAACTGGAGTCCGCCGCATTTATTATAAGCGTAGCTACTATTGCAGCACTGTCTGTGGTTTTAATTCACTGATTTCCTTAAACTAACAAACGTTCAGAGTAAACCCGCTTCTCAGCTGCTGTTCGCCATCGGTCATTGTTCGCGCATCAGGTTATGGACGAGTTGGTCTTCTCAAACAGCCTGAAAAATTTGTAATGTAAAGGGGGACAAGGGAGGTAGATATCGGAACACTTGAAAATGACTGGAAAAGTAGAAGGAAATGGTGGACGATCTGAATAAGGATTTTGCAATTGTCTCCGTTGTGAAAGATACTAGCAGTATGCCAATGTTCGAGAGTATCAGGGGCAGAAGTGAGTGAAATTGTCATTGCTAGTGAGAAAGTGCTTGGGAAACTGAAAGGTCTGAAGGTAGATAAATCACCTGGTATATACTGCAGGGTTCTGAAAGAGGTGGCTGAACAGACAGTAGACGCTTTAGGAATGATCTTTCAAGAATCACTGGAATAGTTCCACAGGACTATAAATTGCAACAATCAAGAAGGGAGAGAGGCAGAAGTAAGGAAATTTGTGGCCAGTTAGTCTGACTTTAGTGGTTGGGAAGAGGTTGGAGTGGATTGTTAAGATGCGGTTTTGGATACCTGGAGCACATAGAACCATAGAACATTACAGTGTAGAAACAGGCCTTTTGGCCCTTCTTGGCTGTGCCAAACCATTTTTCTGCCTAGTCCCACTGACCTGCACCTGGACCATATCCCTCCATACAGCTCTTATCCATGTACCTGTCCAAGTTTTTCTTAAATGTTAAAAGTGAACCCGCATTTACCACTTCATCTGGCAGTTTATTCCACACTCCCACCACTCTCTGTGTGAAGAAGCCCCCCACAATGTTTCCTTTAAACATCCCCCTTCACCCTTAACCCATGTCCTCTGGTTTTTTTCTCCCCTAGCCTCAGTGGAAAAAGCCTGCTTGCATTCACTCTATCTATACCCATTATAATTTTATATACCTCTATCAAATCTCCCCTCATTCTTCTACGCTCCAGGGAATAAAGTTCTAACAGATTTAACCTTTCTCTGTAACTCAGTTTCTCAAGTCCCAGCAACATCCTTGTAAACCTCTGCACTATTTCAACCTCCTTTCTGTAATTCGGTGACCAAAACTGCACACAATACTCCAAATTCAGCCTCACCAATGTCTTATACAACCTCACCATTACATTCCAACTCTTATACTCAATACTTTCATTTATAAAGGCCAATGTACCAGAAGTTCTCTTTACTACCCTATCTACCTTCGACACCACTTTTAGAGAATTTTGTATCTGTATTCCCAGATCCCTCTGTTCTACTGTACTCCTCAGTGCCCTATCATTTACCTTGTAGGGGGTGGAACTGGACTGACTGACGGTGGTGTCTGAAAAGAGGATGCTGTCCAAGTTGCATGCCATCTTGGACAATGTCTCCCACCCACTCCATAATGTACTGGTTAGGCACAGGAGTACATTCAGCCAGAGACTCATTCCACCGAGATGCTACACTGAGTGTCATAGGAAGTCATTCCTACCTGTGGTCATCAAACTTTACAACTCCTCCTTCGGAGTGTCAGACACCCTGAGCCAATAGGCTGGTCCTGGATTTATTTCCACTCGGCATAATTTACTTATTATTATTTAATTATTTCTGGTTTTATGTTGCTATACTTCTACTCTATTCGTGGTTGGTGCAACTGTGACGAAACCCAGTTTCCCTCGGGATCAATAAAGTACGTCTGTTCTTCTGTATGTTCTACCTTGGTTTTTCCTTCCCAAGAGCCTTACACTTGTCTGTATTAAATTCCATCTGCCATTTTTCAGCCCATTTTTGCAACTGGTCCAAATCCCTCTTCAAGCTTTGAAAACCTTCCTCACTGTTCACTACACCTCCAATCTTTGTATCATCAGCAAATTTGCTGATCCAATTCACCACATTATCATCCAGATCATTGATATAGATGACAAATAACAGGTGGACCCAGCACATGATAAAATACTTTAGGCTGAAGTCAGGATGGTTTCTGTAAGGGAAAAGGTAGCCTGACAAATCTGTTGGAATTATTTGAAGAAATAACAAACAGGATAGATAAAGGAGAATTGATGGCTGTTACGTACTTAGATTTTCAGAAGCTTTTAACAAGGTTCCGCACACGAGGCAGCTTAACAAGATAAGAGCCAATACTATTACACAAAAGAGACAAGTATGGATATAGCATTGGCTGATTGGCAGAAGGCAAAGAGTGGGAATAAAGGGAGCCTTTCCTGGAGTACTACCTGTGTCTAATGGTGTTCCACAGATGTCTGTGTTGGGACCCCTCTTTTTTTTTACATTATATGTCAACGATTCAGATAATGGAATTGTTGGATTTTTGACAAGCTTGTAGATGATACAAAGATAGGTGGGGGAGCAAGTAGTGCTATGGAAGCAGGTAGGCTGCACAAGGACTGAAATAAAAAGTAGAAGAATGGGTAAAGAAGTGCCTGATGGAACACTGAGTTGGGAATTGTATGGCTATGCACTTTGAAGAAATAAAAGTGTCCACTAATTCTAATTGGAGATAAAATTAAAAAAATTCGAGGTGCACAGGATACACTAAAGGTTAATTTGCTTGTTGAGTCGGTGGTGAGGAAGCCAAATGAAATGTTAGCATTTATTTCAAGAGGACTAGAATTTAAAAGCAAGGATGTAATGTGGAGGCACTGGTGAGGCCTCATTTGGAGTAGTGAGCATTTTGGGCCTCTTATCTAAGAAAGGATGTGCTGACATTGTGGAGCTATCAAAGAAGTTCAGGAAATCAAGTCTGGAATAGAAAGGATTGTCATATGAAGTGTTTTGGATTGCTCTGGGCAAATATAGAAAGGCTTCAATAGAGTGGATGTATAGAGAATATTTCCTGTGGTCTGGGAGTCTGACACCAGAGGTCATAAGCTCAAAATAGAGGGATGTCCATTTAAAACAGAGATGAAAAGGAATTTCCTTAGCTAGAGACTGGAGAATCTGTGGAATTCATTGCCATAGATGGTCAAGTGATGGGGTATATTGAAGGTAGGGCTTAATAGTTACTGGATTGGTTAGGGCCTGATGTTTATGGGGAGAAGACAGGAGAGGGAAATGGATCAGCCATTATGAAATGGTGGAACAGACTCGATGATCTTTCTCTGCTCCTATGTCTTATAATTGCAACTTCCCCCCTTCTGAGCCCTCATCTCCTCCAAAGTGAAGTCATCTTTTTCTAAATTTCATTCAATTCAGTCTCCCCTTCCCATAGTCCCTGCCAGATCGAGAGACCATGGTCCTTAATTAAAACCTTTGCCTCTCTCTTCCTTAGTGGGATATCAGTATCACAGCACTGCCATCCTATCGACTCCTTCACTTCCACCATGAGCTGTGACCCAGAAAAGCAGAAATACACTCCCCAGTACTGCAGCTGTAATGTTTGCCTAACTTCCAACAAAACACCCGGACAACGATTGGACCCACCCATCTTAAGACGACACAATACAGAGGAATCAGAACAGACAACACAGTAAGGCTGTGCATCCTCTTTCCACTGCAATGCAAGGATTGCCACCATTTCGATAGTATAAACTGGGAGTTCATTAGATAAATGTTTTATAATTGACACCTGAAATGATGGGACATAGACTGCTGCAGTGGTGTTATAAGACACGGCGTCTTTAGAATCATCTGTAAACAATGGAACCATTCCATCATATTGATGAAGCACAGATGGAGAAACCACTACCTCTTCAGTTACACACCCAGCACATACTGCCAGCCTCTCCCAAAGTCAAATCTACCCCAGTTAAAGTAAATAGACAGGGAGGAATAGCGGATAAATTTTAGCCACGTAAGAGCAGAGTTCATATTGGACAGGCGCCTGATCGTTTCCTTCCCACCCAAAAACAATTCTTACGAGCTTGGTGTTCCAGACTATTAATAAACTGAGTTGGATGATCACCCATATACAATTGAAGCGTACCCAGATCCCCCTGCAGAGCAGCAACAGAAGACGTAACGGCACCGAACTGCTGATGCTCCGTGTCGATGAGGTATATCGGGGCAAGGGAATGGCATGTTTAACACAAAAGCTTAGTGAGCAGAAACAGCCCTTTCCACTGCCTTTGTTGGCGGCTCTTAAAAGAGCCTTTTGTTGAACTTGGTGCCGAGGCCAGATTTAGGCGCGCTCTCCGCGGATGCGGCGGGCCAGCTGGATGTCCTTGGGCATGATGGTGACTCGCTTGGCGTGGATGGCGCACAGGTTGGTGTCCTCGAAGAGCCCCACCAGGTAAGCTTCGCTGGCTTCCTGCAGAGCCATGACGGCCGAGCTCTGGAAGCGCAGGTCGGTCTTGAAGTCCTGAGCGATTTCTCGCACCAGGCGCTGGAAGGGCAGTTTGCGGATGAGCAGCTCGGTGGATTTCTGGTAGCGTCGGATCTCCCTCAGAGCCACAGTGCCGGGCCGGTAGCGATGAGGCTTCTTCACTCCGCCCGTGGCTGGAGCGCTCTTTCGCGCCGCTTTGGTGGCCAGCTGTTTGCGGGGAGCTTTCCCGCCAGTCGATTTACGCGCTGTTTGCTTGGTACGGGCCATTCTCCTTCAGCAGTCCAAGGGAACCTTCAGATAACAGGAATTTTTGGAATATCGGAGCAGACGCGAGAACCACTTTTTAAAGAGTTGATGAAGGGCCGCCCCACTCTCTGATTGGTTGTAAGGGAGATGTCCATTGCAGACACCAGCGTTGCGATTGGTTCCTTTTCCATCACCAGTTTGAAGCTGGCCGGTGGTGGGGGTGGGGGAGATGGTGGGGAATATTACCCATGACCAAATATGGAAGCTGGCGACTCGGGGTCAGAATTTAGCTAGTCTCACTGCAGTGATTGGATGGCGCTTCAATTTCAAATCGCCCGCCAATTCCACGAGCAAACAAAAGAAAATATTGTTTCAACAGCAACCGATTTCTTACAATTAAAAGAATCACGAATTATCAAATTTCACCTTGATTGAAATCATCGATCTTATTCAATTAGCTGAATCTGAATGTTAGCATTTTTATTGAGGAGAGTGAATTCAGTCTTGCCGGAAAAGGGAGATCAGGGAGAGAGGATCGAGATCGATTTTAATACTGCTTTTACTAAATGGTTTTGTGGGAAAACAGCCACAAGATGTTTTGAAAAGGACAACAGGAACCAACACCGAAATGAAATGCTGCTCAATATATCTACAAGACATTCATTACAACCAAATAATTAAATCTCTTCCTTCTCCAAATCGCTGTTCAAAGGCAACCCGACGGCGCTGTCTCCTTTTATAACATCGCCCCGACCTGCCCGAGAGAGACGGAGAGGAAAGTAGAGAGACAGCGTCAGAGTAATAGAGCAGAGAGAGATCTGTATTTTCCAGCTCTTTCCTGGGAGATGTGAGTGGCTCTTAGAAGAGCCTTTGGTCTCAGGTGTTTAAAATTGCGGTTTTTATTTACTTTTTGGTCGCCGCCTTCTTGGCTTTCACGGATTTTGCCTTCGGCTTAGGTTTTGCCGACTTCTTGGGCGCCTTCGCCTTCGGAGCTGAAGTCTTCTTGGGGCTCTTGGGCTTCTTCGCAGCCTTCTTCGTCGCTGGTTTCTTAGCTGCCGCTTTTTTAGCCGCCGGTTTCTTACCACTTTGTTTCTTGGCGGGAGATTTCTTTGCTGCTTTCTTGGCCGCAGTTTTCTTGATCGCTGGCTTCTTGGTCTGAGAAGTCTTGGCCGCTGGTTTCTTCACTTTTTTCACGACATTGGCGGTACTGCCTTTTTTAGCGGCTTTGAAGGAGCCGGAGGCACCTGCGCCCTTGGTGTGAACCAGGGAGCCGCTTTCCAATTTCCTTTTAATGACCATCTTGATCTGACTTTTGAGCTTTTCCACATCGACGCCGTTAGCGGCCAACTCCTTCTTTATCGCGACTATGGACACCCCTCGGTGACTGCGGCAATCCGCCACAATCTTGTCGATCTGTTCGCCTAGTTTGGGACCGGCTGGCTTGGTCCGGGCGGCCGCCTTCTTCTTTTTGGGAGCCTTCGTTGCTGCTGCGGGGGCCGGTGGAGGAGCGACTTCAGCGGCGGCGGTGTCGGTCATGTCGGCGACTCTGCGCGAACTCTCTCAAAACTCAGAACGGAGTGAGAAATGAAGCGAGAAGCGGCGGTGCAGAGCAATTTAAAGTCAGCGAGCGGACGGGGCGGGGACATCCTGCTGTCAGCTCCCGTCCGCTCCGTTTCTCTGTGTTTCTTTCTCCTCAAAAACTCCCCTATTCCAATTAAAATCAGGCACCCCCATCACCCAGACCGTTCTATGTTTGTGTCCGAGGTCGGATTCTTTGCTGTAAAACAAGTTTGGTCCGAATTAAAGGCAACAGATTTCATATTAACCAGTTTAACTGCTACACTAACGTCGTTCTCTCCCGCGATCACCGGCATGTTCGCCGTTTTCCGACTGAAATATTGAAACCAAATAAAAAATTGCGGGAATTCCTACTTCAGGACTGAGCTGGGGAGCTGGGCCATCTTGTGATAAGGAAATATTTGTATTTTCCACAGGAGGGACGGCGAAATGCGGCGATGTGATCGGACTCACAAACACAGCCGCATCGCATTCAAAGAGTCGCTGGTTTATCTGTTCTGTATCTTGCAATATTTTACTTACGCACTTTAGTTTGTTTATTTATGTGTAATCCATCTCTAAATTTCATCCTCCACACTCCTGTTCGGAGAGACTTCTCGTTTGACGGTATACATGCATATTGTTAAATAACAATAAACTTGATTTGCTTGACAGTGATACCAGTTTGAGCTTTAATACTCTCTCTGACACACCGTTCATATCTGCACAAACTGTGGACCCGGTGTACAGTTCCCAGCACAAGTTTTCCTCTCCTCTTCCGTGTTACCGCGCGTTACTTGTAGATTCCCAGCTCAGGAACATCTCCACTTCTTTATCTTATCTCTTGAGCCATACTTTTCTCCTTAGTAAACATTCATCACAAAACTCACCCACCTCCTGCGGCTCAAGATCTCGGTAGCTCTGCTGATCTCTAAGGGGACCAAATATCTCCCTAACTACTCTTTTACTCTTAAAACAACGGGATAACCTCTTCGGAGATTCCTGAACCTCACCTGCCAGGGCTCTTTGCCCTCCTCGTTTCCTTCCTCAGAGGTATCTTTTTGTAGCCAGAAAGGGATTGGTTTGATGCCAACCTCCTGAAAGAAATGTATGTTTTCTTTTTTCTTTTATACCTGAACATCATTATCTCTCATTCGCCAAGGTTCCCCAAACCTGCCAGATTACCCTTCATCCCAACGGGAACATTATGTTCCAGACACTTGCTGTCCCACTTATAAACAAAGGCCATTCATTCATTTTCTTTCTTACAGGGTCTCCAAATCAACCTTGGCTAGTAACTAATTCCCCCAATATTACCCTGCCCTAGATTACAGCACTAACCTGTGGAGAAGACCGACTGTATCCTTCCCATCACTCTCTTAAAGTAACAGAAAGAATGAAAAAGTA
Organism: Hemitrygon akajei; assembly: GCF_048418815.1. Classification (NCBI taxonomy): domain Eukaryota; kingdom Metazoa; phylum Chordata; class Chondrichthyes; order Myliobatiformes; family Dasyatidae; genus Hemitrygon; species Hemitrygon akajei. The sequence goes on from NC_133147.1 coordinate 1,168,113, forward strand.
TCAAGTATCAAAAGTATCAAGCTGACAAGGGAATCTTGGTCAGCTGTGTAAGTCAGCTGAGGAATGGCTGCCTTACTGAACATCCACACTCAGAAAGGACTGTAGAAGGAAGGCCAGTTCTCAAAGGTTTGGTTCAGCTTGTGACTGTACAGTGTCTGCACTCTGTTCTATCAGGACACAATGTTTGGATTTATTGAGATACAGCACGGAAAAGATCCCTACAGCCACTTGAGCCATGTTGGCCAGAAATCCACCAATTTAATCCCAGCCTAATCATGGGACAATTTATAATGACTGATTAACCTCCCAACCAGTAGGTCTTTGGACTGTGGGAGGAAACTGGAGCACCCAGAGAATGTACAAACTCCTCACAGGCAGCAGCAGGAATTGAACCCTGATCACCTTCAATTTTAAACCTTTCCTTTCTGAAACTTCCACAAAACTGGCATCACAGATGGACAGGATGGGGAAGAATGTACTTGGTACACTGGCCTCCATCAACAAAGATGATTAGCACAGGAGCTGGAATGTGATGTTCTTTTTGTGTAAGACATTGATGAAACCATACCCAGAAGATTGTGTGCAGCTTTAGTCACCCTCATTAGAGCCACAGTGTAATTAATTTTAAAAGAGTGCAAAAATATTTAGAAGAGTAATGGTGGGAATTGAAGGTCTGAGTTATGTGATGGTATTGAGTGTGCTGTCCACGAACTTCAAGTAAAGACATTAAGACATGTCAAATATAAATAGCCATAAATACGCTCACTAAGGGGAGATAATACTATAATGACCCAATCTTCAAAGATTGGTTTATTCTCCATGGTGTTTCACTGCCAATACACCCACTATTCGAATGGTGGGGCCCCCCTCCCTACCAAGGAGAAGTTACTTCCAGCTAACAAAGTAGTTTAAAGTAATAACCACAAGAAGTTCTGCAGATGCTGGAAATCCAAAACAACATACACAAATTGCTGGAAGAACTAAACAAATCGGGCAGTATCCATGGAAAAGAACAAACAATCAATGTTTCAGGCAGAGACATTCTTCAGAACTGGAAAGGGGGATGATGTCAGAATAAAAAGGTGGGGGAATAAGAACGTGATATTAAGTCAGGTGGGTAGGAAAAGTCAGAGACTGGAGATGAAGCAATTTGACAGGAGAGGACAGGGGACCACAGGAAAAAGGGAAGGAGGAGGGGCTCCAGGGAGAGGTGATTGGTAGGTGAGAAGAGGCAAGAGGCCAGAGTGAAGAATAGAAGGGGAGATGGAGGGTATTTTTTTTGACCAGAAGGGGAAATTGATATTCACGCCATCATTTTAGAGGCTACTCAGGTGGAATATAAGGTGTTGCTCCTGCACCCTGAGGGTGGCCTCATTGTGCCACAAGAGGAGGCCAGGGACCCAACATGTCAGAATGGGAATGGGAATAAGAAATGAAATTTTGGGTCATCAGTTTGTTCCACTCTTGGTGGATGGTGCAGAGGTGCTCAACAAAGCAGTACCCCGATTTATAACAGGGTGTCGCCAATGTAGAGGAGGCTACATCGAGAGCATTGGATACGATAGACAAACCCAGTAGATTCACAGGTGAAGTGTTCCCTCACCTGCAAGGACTCTTTGAGGTTGTGAGTGGAGGTGACCGAGGAGGCGGGTAGACAGGTATAGCACTTTGGCCACTTGATACATAACAGAAGGGAGATTAGTTGGGGTGGATGAATGGACAAGGAAATTACCGGGCGGGGGGGGGGGGGTGGAGAGGGGTTGGGGATGGGTAGGAAAGTAAAGTTATGTTTGGTGGTAGGATCCCTTTGGAGGTGTAGTTGAAAACACATTTATTTTTAAATGTAATCACTTAAATCCAAACAACACTTTCAAATCACATTAAAAAAACCAGACAATTTCTATCTGAAACACTTCCAAATTCTCACAGAGCATTTCTATCTTGTCTTGAATCTTGAAACATTATACACTAAAACATTTCCTAGCCTCAGGTTTCCCATTCTCATTCTTGTGCTCACATACTCCTTGGACCTCACCACGCCACCCCCTCTGTAACCTCTCCAATGCTGGTGAACTCCCACATCTCCTCCCTCCTATCTCTCTGGCCCCTTTCATGGCCTGTGCCCTGTGGTGTGTTGCAGGGATCTGTGCTGGGTCTCCTGTTGGTTGTCATATCCAGTATACTGATGATCTGGAAGAGATTATAGGTGCGTGATTTGGAAGTTTCCAGATGACACCAACATTGATGGTATGATGGACAATGACAAAGGTGGTGTAAACTACAAGAGGATGGACATCAGTTGTGTAAATAGACAAGGAAATGACAGCTGGAATTTCATTCAGACAAATCCTAAGTGTAGACTTTTGGTCAGTTAAACCAGGGCAGAAGATTACACAGTGAGAGGCAGTGCCCTGAAAGGCACTGCAGAACAGAAAGACTGGTTGGTATAATTCCTAAAAGTGCAGATGTAGGCGGACAAGGTGGCAAAGAAAGCGATTGGCACACTTGCCATCATCGGTTAGGACAATGAGTATGAGAGTCGGGATGCTGTGTTATAACTGTACAAGATGTTGTGGTGAGATTGCACTTGGGTAATGTGTGCAGTTCTGGTCACCTAGCTACAAGAACAATGTAATTCAGCTGCAATTGATGCAGAAAACCCTCATAGGGCTGTTACTGGAGGGCTGGAGTTACAAGAGGAGACTGGGACAGGGTGGGACTGTTTGTTCTGGAGCGCAGGAAGATAAGGGTGAATTTAAGGAGGTATATTAAGGCCCTCTGTACCCTCATACTGTGTATATTTCTCCCGTCCCCATGACCTTCTGAAATGTCTGCTCTCCCACATCAGTGGGCCATTTGCATTGTTACTTCCCTCAGTCAGATTGAGGACCTGTGACCAGTGGTGGGCTGCGGGGATCTGTGTTCTGTTGTTTGTCACATGCATTCATGGTTTGTGTGAGAATGTAAACAGCATGAGTAATAAATTTGAAAATGACAACATCAGACAAAGGAACAGAATTAGGCCATTCAGCCCATCAATTCTGTTCTGTCATTCCATCATGGCTGTTTTATTATCCTTGAAGCCCTGACAAATCAAGACCTATCAACCTCCGCTTTAAATATCCTCAATGAATTGGAACTCCATGGCAGTCTGTAGCAATGAATTCCACAGATTCACCATCCTCTGGCTGAAGAAATTCCTTCTCACGTTCTAAATGGGCAAACTTGTATTCTGAACCTATCCTCTCTAGTCCAAGATTCACCCACTACATCCTCTCCACATCCACTCCATCTAGGTCTTTCAATGAGATCCCTCCTCAGTCCTCAAATCTCCAAGTATAGGCCCAGAATCATCAAACGCTCCTTAACTCTTTCATTCCCAGAATCATTGCTGTGAACCTTCTCTGGACCATCTCTAATGCCAGCACATGTTGCTCAAAATACTCAAAGTGCAATCTGAGCATTACCCTATAAAGCCTCAGCATCAGATCCTTACTCTTATATTCTAGTCCTCTGAAATGAATGCTTAACATTGCATTTGTGTTCCTTAGCACCAACTCAACTTGCAAATTAACCTTTAGGGAACTCTGCACAAGCACAAGGACTCCCAAAATCCCTTTGCACCTCTGATTTTTAAAAATTTTCTCCTCACTTAGAAGATTGTCTACACCCTTGTTTCTTCTACCAAAGTGCATGACCATACATTTTCGGACACAATATTCCATCTGCCACTTCTTTGCCTAATCTCACAAATGTTTCTAAGTCCTCTGCACACTCCCTGCTTCTATACCTGTCCATCCACCCATCTTTGTATCATTTGCAATCTTGATCACAAAGACATCAACTCCAATATGCAAATCATTGACATATAATGTGGAAAGAAGTGGTCCCAAGCCAACCCCTGGGGAACACCACTAGTCACTATCAGTCAATTAGAAAATTCAAATTTTGGTGGTGAGACAGACTAATTAGGAGTGTGGGATAGGAGATGGACCGTGGGATTTAACTGAGCCAAGTGCAAAGTGAGGAATTTTGAAAATTTATTTCAGAGCAGGGCTTACATAGTAAATGACACGTGTCTGAGAGTTGGAAAACAGAGACAAAGTGTTGACACAGGTAGACAGAGGGTTGAAGAAGGCATTTGGTACATTTGCCTTCATCAGTTAGAGCACTGAGTACAATACCTTGGATATCATGTCACAGCGTAGCAGAAAGCACGAGGTTGTTACAGCTCAGGTCACCCTGGAGTTTGGTGTTCCATTTTAGTGCCATCTATAAAGAGAGTACATTCTCCTCGTGAACACATGGGTTTCCTCAGAGTGCTCCAGTTTCTCCCACACTGAAGACATATCGGTTAGGAGGTTAATTGGTCACTGTAAATTGTCCTGTGATTAGGCCAGAGTTAGATAGGTGGGTCTCTGGGTGGTGTGACTCGTTGGTCCAGAGGGGTCTGCATTGTGAGAGGATGAAGATATAACAAGCCCTGAGGGACAATTTTTTCACACAGAGGATGGTGGGTAAGGTGTTGTAGAGGTGGGTATATTTACTATATTTAAAAGTCATTTTGCCAGGTACATTTATAAGAAAGTTTGAGAACGATATGGACCAAACTGAGGCTGAGTTTAGCTCGGGTCAGCAACCTGATTGGCAGGGACGAGCTGGGCCACAGGGCCTCTTTCCAGAAATCAATGACTATATTTTGGGAAGTTAAACTAAGGCAGGATGGACACAGTGAATGGCAGGGACCTGTGAAATGTTGCTGAACAGAGAACTTGTGGATCCCTACCTTCACCACTGCCATCATTGTTTGTGAGAGAAATTTACCTCTCAGGACCCCTTGAACCTCCATACTGTCACTTTAAACATATGTTCTCTAACTTTCGACACCCGTTCCATGGGTGTCTTTCTATTTATCCAATCTATTCCTCGAATCATTCTCCGTACCTCTCATGTCACCTCTCATCCCTTTCACTACAGCAAAGTCAAACCAAGCTTCATCACATCATGTCTGTAGTGTGGCGACAAGAACTGTACACAATATTCCAAATGCAGCTGAACCAACTTGTACATCTAAAACATGACACCAGAACACATACTCAGTTCTTTGGCTGATGAAAGCAGGCAGACCACACACCTTCTTCACAACCCTGTCAGCCTGTGATGCCACTTTCAGGAACTGTGTAACATCACCTGAGGCATCTGCAAAGGTACTTCAATGAACAAGGCATAGAGGGATATGGAATTAATGCAGGTAAGTGGGATTAGTATAGGTGAGCAGATGTGATGGGCCAAAGGGCCTGTCTCTGTGCTGTACAACTCTATGACTTCATAACACTCTACCATTGCCTGCAGTGACTTTGGCTGCCTTGGACCTCAGCTCTGAGTTTGTCTCACTGAACCTCATGTCCTCTGAGATGATACAGAGAGCATCACACTGTAATTGACCTGTCAGTTCTCTCTCTTAATATTATCCATTTCCATCTGAACCTTTCCTATCGACGTACCTATCTAAATGCCTTTTGAATATTGTAATTATACCCACTTCTACCACTTCCTCTTGCGGCTTGTTTCATCTACCCACCACTATTTGTGTGAAAGAGTTGGCCCTCATGTCCCCTCTCTACTTAAATCTCTGCCCTCGAGTTTTAGACTCCCCACATGTGGAAAAAAGACTGTGGTCATTCACCTTAAAGATACCCCACATGATTTTATACACCTACAGACTCACTTTGAAAGTCTCTACAAATCATGTTACCAGATTGATTGATTTCCACAGTTTCTTTTACACATTGGTTCTTTGTCAATCTTTGTGTGTAGTTCTTCAATGACTCAATTGTATTGTTTTGTTCTGTTGTGAATGCCTGCAAGAAAATCTCGGTGTAGTATATGGTGACTTAGATAATAAATTTTACTTTGAACTTTTCAACTTCGAAGATTGGTAGAATATGGATGGAGTAAAGGACTATCAATGAACACTGGAATATGGATCAGGTAGGAGTGGCAGGAGGCAGTTCAGTGGAGTTTTCCATGGACATATGAATATAAAGGGACCAGAGTGATATAGATGATAAACAGGAGGGCATGTAGTATAAACTGGCATCAGAGTTAGCAAAATACCAGGGGCTGAATGGCCTGTGTTATTTTATATTCCTAGAACTCAAAAAGGGATCATGAAATGTCATGAGGAAGATTAAGGAAAATCCAGTGGTATTTTACACACATGTTTAAAACAGGATGATTTCTGAGGCGAACATGGGATCCCTCAAGGATGAATGAGGAAATTTCTGTCTGAAGCAAGAAGTTGTGGGTGAGATTATAAATGAGTACTTTGCATCTTTGTAACGGCAGGTGAAATTGAATGCAGACAGGTGTGAAGTGTTACACTTTGGGAGGACAAACTAGCGTAGGACTTACACAGTGAACGGTATAGCACTGAGGAGTGTGGTGGAACAGAGCGATCTGGCAATACAGATGCATAATTCTTTTACCGCACGTAAAGATAGTTGTAAACATAGCTTTTGGTAGATTGGTTTTTATAAATTAATATGCAGTACAGCAGTTGGGATGTTACGTTGACGTTTGTAAGACGTCGGTGAGGCCAAGTTAGCTGTTGGAATCACCTACTTACAGGAAAGGTATCAGTAAGATTGAAAGATCTCAGAGAAAATTTGCAAGGATGCTGCCGAGACTTTAGGACCTGAGTTATAAGAAAAGGTTGAATTGGTTAGGATTTTATTCCCTGGAGTGTAGGAGAATAAGGGGAGATTTGACAGAATATACAAAATTATGAGGGGTATCAATAGGGTGAGTGAGTGCAGGCATTGTATTGTATTGTGACAAAAGTATTTGTACTTACAGCTATTGCAGGAACATGGTGACAGGCTGTCTGGGTCTGAGAACTCAGTACTCCAGCATATTCAGTGTTTTACAACTCTGTCATGGACAGTTCCAAGCCCAGTTGCAAAAGGAGGAGAGTTGGACACGGGGCGAGTAACCCCATCTTTTAAAGCTACAGAAGCTCCAAGGCCTCATCCCTGGCAGGGGATGGATTCACCAAGAAGATGGACTACCCATGGGGACAGTTTGAAAGATTGGCCCTAGACAGAGGATTCTTGTGAGCTATTGACAATGGTCTCTGTCTCAGTAGGGGTGCTGGCCTTAACTAACTAACAATGTTACACACAGATTGGGACAAGGGAAAGGAGGAGGGTGGGCTTGTTCATCATGTAGTTCATCATGAAGATGGTTGCTTCTTCATGGGAGTAAGCATAAAAGTGGAAATTATCAAAGGGAGCTGAGAAGGGAACTGTGATTATCATAGGTGAATTTAATCTCTACATTGATAAAACTAATCAAACTGGCAAGGTAGAATGGAAGAGGAATTTCTGGACTGGTCAGGGATTCTTTCTTACAGCAGTCTGTTACAGAATCTATCCAGGAAGAGGCCATTTTAGATGTAAACTGTGTAACGACATTAATAAGAGATTTTCTGTGAAGGATCCGTGAGGGAGAATTCTTCCCAACATGACACAGTTTAGACCGCAAGATATAGGAACAGAATTAGGCCATTTGGCCCATCGAGTGTGCTCCACTAGTTCAGCCTGGCTGGACCAACTTCCTTCTCAACCCCAATCTCCTGCCTTCTCCCTGTATCCCTTCATGACCTGAACAATCAAGAATCTATCTACCTCTGCTTTAAATTTACATTAAGACTTGGCACACACAGCTACCTCTGGCAAAGAATTCCACAGATTTACCACACTCTGGCTAAAGAAATTCCTCCTCATCTGTTCTAAAAGGATGCCCCTCTATTCTGAGGCTGTGACCTCTGATCTTAGACTCTCCCACCACAGGAAAATCCTCTCCACATCCATTCTATCAAGGCCTTTCACCATTTAATAGATTTCAATGAGGTCGCCCCTCATTCTTCTGAATTCTTGTGAATACTGTACAGGACCAGAATCATCAAAAACTCTTCATATGACAAGCCATTCAAACCTGGAATCAACACAAGTCCCGAACCAATATTCTCAACCTAAATAAAGGCAGTTAAGTGGGTGTAACGTTGGAGTTGTCTAGAGTGGTCGGGGTAAACAGGCTCAAGGACAGATTAGTGGATGACCAGTGACAGGTGTTTAAACAGCTGCTTCATAACTTTCAGCAGATATTGAGCCAATTATACAGAGGTATCCAGGAGAAAGATGAATTAACTATCTGTGGTCAACAAACGAGGTGAAGGGAAATATTAAATCAAAGACCAGAGCACAGAAAGGGCGAAAGGTAGACCAGCAGACTGAAAATGCGCCAGGAAGCAGTGCTGGAGACACTCAAAATCTAGTAAAACTAGTAGGGAAATTGCCATGAGTTAAACTCAAACCATGAAAAGTGTTCACATTGGGGAAATAGCAAACCTCCCAAATATAATACTTGTTTGACATTGCAATACTGCAATAGTTTACAAGAATCACCATCATGAGAGAAAAAAACTAATGGGAATAAAAGCAAAACGTCATCAGGTCCCAACGTCCTGCACTTGATGGTTTTACAGGAACACGTACAACAAGCTGGAGGAGTTTCTTGGACGTGTTGCTTGGACCACAGCATCTGCAGTGTACTTCGTGTTTATGGTTTTACGGGAAGTGCCTGGAGAGAAAGTGGAGATATAAGTTGAATTTTGTCAAAACTCACTATGTTCCAGGAAGGCCCAGGAGTTTCATATACGTCTCCATTGTTCGAGGAAAAACTTCAGCCCCGCTCCGGACCGTTGCCGGGGAAACGACGTCAGTGAAGAAGGACCATCTGTGACGTCAGCGCGTCCAGGATAGGAAAATCCGCAGGGTGTCACGTGACTGTGAGACAAGGAGCCCGGGAGGCGGGAAAGAGGGAGCTGCCAATCAGAGGAGCTGCTGGGAACCTTGTGAACATTGTAACTAAATCAACGAACCCCTCATTAAAACAAAGAGCGTCGCTGAATAACATTTGTCAAAGTCAAAGTAAATTTACCATCACACCACGTATATGTCACCATATACTACCTTGAGATTCTTTCCTTGCAGGCTGAGAAAAGTCCATCTCTCACCACCCCCAATCCTCACCACATTCTACAGAGGATGTATCGCGAGCATCCTGAGCAGCTGCATTACTGCCTGGTTCGGAAATTGCACTGTCTCGGATCGCAAGACCCTGCAGCGGATAGTAAGGTCAGCTGAAGGGATCATCGGGGTCTCTCTTCCCGCTATTACAGACATTTACACCACACGCTACATCCGCAAAGTAAACAGCATTATGAAGGATCCCACGCACCCCTCGTACAAACTCTTCTCCCTTCTGCTACCTGGCAAAAGGTACCGAAGCATTCGGGCTGTCACGACCAGACTATGTAACAGTGTCTTTCCCCCAAGCCATTAGACTCCTCAATACCCAGAGTCTAGTCTGAAACCAATTTACACACACACACACACACACACACACACACACACACACACACACACACACACACACACACACACACACACACACACACACACACACACACACACACACACACACACACACACACACACACACACACACACCTGAGCACCACTCCACTCCTTTTGCAATTTTTGCTTATTTCTTTCTCAATTCCTGCTAAAACATTGTTTACATTTACATCATTTATTATTATATTGTAATATGCCCTTTACTGTGCCTATTGTCTTGTTTATTAATTATTGTACTGTCTTGCACTGTTTTATGCACTTTATGTAGTCCCGTGTAGGTCTGAAGTCTAATGTAGTTTTGTGTTGTTTCATGTAGCACCAGGGTCCTGGAGGAATGTTGTTTCGTTTTTACTGTGTACTGTACCAGCAGTTATGGTTGAAATGACAATAAAAGCAACTTGACTTGATAAATGCAAAGAGATTCATGACAATTATAAATGGCACAGATTGACAAAAAACTTGAAACTTGAAAGTTTGTCTGCATATTGTGGAATTATTTCAGTGAAGGTTATCCATGTTGTCCCAGGAGTATGACTTGTGGTGATGTGGGACCAAAGACTCTTGTATTTCCTCCCCAATGGCAGCAGCCAGAAGAGAACATGGCATCGATGAGGGATGTCCTTGATGACGGATGCTGCTTACTCATGGCAGAACTCCTTGTAACTGTGCTCAATGATGGGGACATCTTTGCCTGTGATGAACCAGGCACTTTTTGTAGCTTTACCGTTCCTGGGCATTGGTGTCTCCATTCCAGGCTGTCATACTCTGACAAGTTACTCTCCACTGTGCATGCCAAACTATCTCAAAGTTTTAAATGACATACCGATTATACACAAACTTCTAAGTAAAGCCGCTGTCGGCCATGCCTTCTTTGTAATGGCACTTACATGCTTGTCACAGGACAGATCCTATGAAACGATAATGTCAAGGAATTTGAAGTTTGCATTCACCATCTCTGTAACCCTCATGAAGCTAGCATTCATTTTGAGATGACTAGAATATAAAAGCAAGGAAGTAATGCTGAGACTTTGTAAGGCATTGCTGAGAACACCCTTGAGATATTGTGAGCAGGTTTGGGACCCTTATTGAAAACAGGATGTTGGGGAGGGTCCAGAGAATTTCATGAGAATGATCCCTGGAAAGAAAGGGCTAAGATTTCAGCAGCATCTGATAAATCTGAGCTGTTTTCACAAGATTAGAAGAACGAGGAGGGAGGGAATTCATTGAAGCCCATTGAATATTGAAAAGCATGGATAGAATAGCTGTGGTGAGGATGCTTCCTATGGCGGGGTAGTCTAGGACCAGAGGACCCCGCTTCAGAATAGAAGAACATCCATTTAGAACAGAGATGAGGAAAGATTTCTTTCACCAGAGGGTGCAGAATCTGTGGAATTCATTGACAAAGTGGGAGGAGGGCACACAGGGATCACTGGATACAGTAATTCCCCAGTGGGCATGCAGTGTTTCCTCTCCTGGAGGGATCTTTTTGGATACTGAATGGAGGTAAGGGAGGAGGTGAAGGGGCAGGTGTGGCATATGTTGTGCTTGCAGGGATAAGTACCTAGAGGGAGATCACGGGGAAGGGTTGAATGAACAAGGGAGTCACGGAGAGCACAACCCCAGCAGCAAGCAGGGTGTGGGGTGGAGGGAAAGATGTGTTTAGCTGTGGGATATCTTTGAAGATGGCAGAATTGATGGAAAATGAAGTGCTGGATATGAATGGGGTGGTAAGTAAGGACAAGGGGAACTCTATCCCTGCTACGGCTGCAGGCAGACGAGTGAGGCCGGATGTCTGGGAAATGGACGAGATGTGGCAGATGAATGCATCAACAAGCGAAGAAGGCAAACTCCATTCTTTGAAGTAGGAGAACATCTTTAATGTTTTGGGAAGGATAGCCTCATCCTGGGAACAGATACAATGGAGATGAAGAAACTGAGAAAAAGGAATGGCATTTTGACATGTAACAGGGTGTAAAGGAGTTTAATCAAGATAGCTGTGAGACTCAGAAGTTTTATGAATGATATCAACAGACAGTCAGTCTCCTGAGTGGATACAGAGAGATTGAGAAATAAGAGAGAGGTGACAGAGATGGACGAAGTGAATATAAGGGCAGGGTGGAAGTTGGAGGCAAAGGTGATGAAGTTGACAAGCTCAGCACAGGTGCAAAATGCAGCACCGATGCAATCGTCAAAAAAGCACAGAAAAATTTGGGGTGCGTTACCAATGAAGGCTTGGAACATGAAATGAACCATGAAGCCCACTTTCTTCACCAGTATCTCATCTCAGTGATGTGTATTAGTGCATATCTTCAGACTAGTCCCACATTTCAAGCTGACACCATCTTGTCTTACAAAACTTTCATTTTCTGTTACACAGTTTAGCAGATACCAAGCAGGAATCAAATGTAACTCATTCCTTACACACTATCCCTTGATCCCTCATTGGTACCTTATGCAGGAACAAAACACTAGACTAAATACAAGTTGCAAGATAACTACAGGAATTATATGTATTATAACTTAAGCAGAGGAATTATCGCAATGTGAATTGCATATGGGTAACAAATCACTGAATACAGGAGAGGCCTGAAGCTGCAGCTGCCCAATCTCTTGTTTAAAGCAGTAAGATCAAATAAACTGTGCTACAAAACTAATGTATGACTTTGACAAGATTGAAAAGGATCCAAGATGCAACATGAGCTGATCCATGTAGACAACAAAAAGGTGGCATATCTATCTTTTCTAAAAATTTAAAAAGCTTTCAGTTCTCTACAACTCATGTTACAGTATTGTTTATTAATTTGCACGATTTGTCTTTTTTTGCACATGGTTGTTTGTTAACCTGTGCCGTTTATAGATTTCATAAATTCTATTGCATTTATTTTTCTGTAAGACCCCACAAGAAAATTAATCTCAAGGTAGCATATGGTTTGATAATAAGTTTACTTAGATTATGACAAATGTTCATCAGTGACGCTTTTTGTTTTCATGAAGGTTTCGGTGATTTATTTATAATGTTCACAAAGTTCCCAGCGGCTCCTCTGATTGACAGCTGTCCCTTTCCCCTGGCCGGGCTGTTACCTCACCATCACGTGACAGCCTGCGATTTGCCGACCCTGGCGCGTTGACGTCATAGAGAGGGCTCTTTACTGACGTCGTTTCCTCGGCAACGGTCCGGTCAGCTCCGGGCGGTAAGGACAAAACCAGTGGGCAGACAGATGGGGATTTAAGCTTTCAATAGCTAAAACTCAAAACATGTTTCACAAGAAGGATTAATAGACCTGCACTTGAATGGAAATTATATAGTAGGATACTTGAAGAAGTGTCGGCGGTAAGATTTCTAGGCATGTGGATGGATAGTAATCTGATGTAGAAGCACCGTATCAGTAAAATAATTGATAAATATTAAATATTTAATATTCTCAGGTGTTAATGTGGATACTACTGAGGTGCTACACGAAAATCTTTGTTGACTATTTTTATTTGTTTAATTAGATCTCTTATTGATTATGACTGTGTGGCTTATGGTCAGCTTCATCTTTAATTTAAAAAATGTTTGGATGTGATGCAAGCAAAGGGTTTAAGATTGTGTAGTGGAGGCAAAAAGCGACCCCTCTTTCGGCTTTACTGGTTGAAATGGAACAATTACCCTTACAATTGCGGAGGTTGAACACGCTGGTTTAATCTGAGGGGCAGAGGAATGATCACCCTGTTAAAGGTGTGGTGGGAATTGTTAGGAATATCAGAAGAAATGTTTTTAGTTTTGGGTAGCTGGGTTCTTATCACACCAGGAATAAGATGTGTGTTGGATTACGCAATATGTCCTGTAGCTTTCTTGGTAACCCCACCTTGCTTTTTCCATTGACTTTAGTTGATTTTAGGTTACATGATTTAATAAAGTCTGAGGATTCTATTATGCCCGAGAGTCTGTTGGTTTATCAATATATTATGGAAAATTATTATGGTATGTTAAACATTTTTACAGAAGGATCAGAAGATAATTTAACTGAAAATGTCGCTGTGGATGTATTGTGCCTGAATTCCAGGTAATGATAAAAAACAATGTGCCAATCATTTATCAATATATACAACACAGAACTGGTTGCATCATTTGAGGCTTATAGTGGGTGGAGGAAATTTGTCCATGTAAGGTTGTAATTCGTTCAGATCCCTCTTCAGTTTTGATGAGTCTTAAAACAGTTTATTCTAGTAGAAGGCCAGATTTACTGTTGGAAGCTCATCAAACATTATTTTGTACACAAAGTATCGGTTTATATGTTGGCTTCTTAAGCGTCCCTGCACAAAGGGGGTTTTGAAGGAACTGGCTAGGGTGATTGTTTTGCTGAGAAAGCTACTAAAAGTTTAGCAGTGAATATAAACCTCCCATTTAGCAAATCAGAAGGGGTTGGTAGGATTAAGAAATAGGGGGTAATGGCAAGACTTGTGAGATAATGGGCATAAGGGGAGACTCCTTTACAGAATACATAAAAATATAGGGGAAGAGGGTAAAACAAGAAGGGAAGTGTTTATTTTGACTTAACTTGGAATTGGGATATGACGCTTAATTATTCCTTAAATCTTGTTGGAAAACATCACTCTGGGGTGTGTGGGTTTTGTCAGCATTATGAAACAGTTGAACATTCTGTTCCAGTATGAAGCGTATAAGGTTGAAAGAAATCAAATGCAGACTTCATTACAATCTTTGAGGGTTGATAGTTTTCATTTAAATGTTGTTAAATTATGAGAGTGACTTTAATTTAATTGTCAATATCGTCTTTCACTATTTACAATCTATTGGGTTTTTGGGGGTAATTTAGCTTTCATTTGAAAGAGAAGTTGTAGGAGTTTTTTTCCACAACTTTCTACACCACACTTCAGTCCAGTTGGTGATGGTAATAAACCTTTAAGTTGGACTGCCAACTGACATAAAAAGTCAGAAGATGAAGTGGGGTCGTTCTGTACTTGCTGCATTTTGATGCCACTGTGAGCATCAGCGTCTTCTCTTCCTGCCTGCTGCCCCGGGGAGTGTAAGCGAGTGTCAGTTCCTTACTGCCCTGGCTCCCTACCTGATGTTTTCCATTCCAATCTTCGGGCCCACCTGCCTCCTTGGTCCTCACCCCTCAATCTCTCTGTAACCTCCTCCCATCCTGATAAACTCTCACAGATCTGCTCTCATCCCTCAGTGGCTCTTTTGCATCAACTCATCTGCTCCCTTTTCAGATTAGAGACCTGTGACCAGTGGTGTGCTACAGGGATCCGTGCCTGCTGCCCTGTTGTTTGTCATGTACATTAATGGTTTGGATGTGAATGTTGATAAATAAGTTCACTGATGGTTGCAAAGCTGGTAGTAAGGTCACAACAGGATGTGGATAAACTAGATGGAATTTAACTCACAGAAGTTCAAAATGATGCACTTTTGCAAGTTAAACGAGGACAAGACTTAGACAATAAGTGGCAGAACCCAGAGAGTGTTGTAGAACAGAAAGACCTCGGAGAACATGGTTGATTGAAAGTGATAACAGTGTAGACTTGGTGGTGAAGAAGTCCTGTGACATAAATCCTTCATTAGGGAACTGAGTACAAGAGTTATAGTGCATTATTACAAGTGTCCAATATGTTGATGAGACTGGAGTTGAATTGTTGCGGAGCAAAGAAAGGAAGTGTTTCAGCAGGAGTTCCAAGGAGAGACTGGAAATACTGGGTCTGTTTTCCCCCAGAATGTGGAAAGCTGAGCGTTAAGCTTATGTAGAGAATGTTTTCACTCGGTCCCAGTTAAAATCTTTCCCCACTCTCCTTAAATCTGTGCCCTCTAGTTTTAGATTCCTCTGTGCTTGGAAAAGTTTGAGTGCATTCACACTGTCTGTGTCCCTCAGGACTTTATGTCCTCTGAGTTCACCCCTCATCCTCGTAAGCCCCAGGGGAGAAACACCAAATTATGCGGTGTCTACGTATAACTCAATCCCTCCTTTCCCATAATATCATGGTGAATCACCTCTCCAGTGCAATCTCACCCTTCCTATAGTGTGACACCAGACTGTGCACAATGCTACAGCTGTGGGCCGATTCATGTTTTAAAAGTCCTTCCAACACTTCTGTTCTGTTCCACAGCTAGTGAAGACTGGCATTCTTCATTCTATCTGCTTCTGCCACCTTTAGGATCTGTGTATCTGTACATTAAGATCCCTCTATTTCTCAGTACTCCCTCAGACCCCACAAATCATGGAATGTCGTACCCTTATTTAACTGAAGATAAATGTTGTCTCACAGTTATCAAGATTAAATTCTGTGTGGCCATGGCAATTTAAATATTTCAGGGCCGCAACAGTCTCTACTGTTGTCACCCACAGTAGCCTGAGGTACATCTAATGAGGCACTGGGGATTTATCCACCTTTAGCCCTGCTAAGACATTGAATATCCCCTCCTGTGTTAATCTTCATCTGCTCTGGAATTTCACCGCACCAACTGAAATCTCCAAACACAATGCCTTTCTCTTGGTGAATACAGCTGAGAGCTATTTATTTCAGACCCTGTCCACCTCCTCTGGTCCTGTACACAGGGTGTCACTTTGCTCCACAAAAGGGCCCACTTGTTATATTTTGTGACATGTCTTTGTCCTTCTATTTTCTCCTTTCAAACTCTCCACACGTTCTCTCCATGATGAGTCTTTCCCTTTTACATTAGGAGAGTTTTAGACTCCCCTAAACTTTTTGCCCCTTTCGAGCTTAATGACATTCTTCCTATAAATGGGTGAGTAGAATCACACATAATATATTGTGGTCTAACCACTGGCTTGTACAGTGATAACATGAAGTCCCAACTCATGTACTCCAAGCCACAATTGATAAAGGCAATGTACCAAATGTCTTCCTCACCACCCTGTCTACGCTTTCAGAGAACTATGTACTTGTGCTCCTTGATCTATTTGTTCTCCAACTCTCTCGAGGACCCTACTTGTTGCCGCAGATACACCTGTGTGTGCCCCTGGCTAAGAGTTTTCTGTCACTGTTGCTCACCAAAAATATAGAACAATACAACTTAGGAACAGGTCCTGCTTCCCACGATGAATGTGCTGAACACAATGCCAGATGCAACTGGCATTTATCAAGGATAAAGGGGAAGCTTTTGCTTAGATTTGGAAAATTCGTGTGAGGTATTTAATGAGTACGTTGCTTCAGAATTTACCAGGTGAAAAGATATGGAAGACCAGGAGATCAGTGCCGAGTGTATAAATATGTTTGGGCATTTAGAGGTCAAGGAGGAGGAAGCATTGGGCCGCCTCATGAGTA
The DNA here is from genome assembly GCF_048418815.1 of Hemitrygon akajei. Classification (NCBI taxonomy): domain Eukaryota; kingdom Metazoa; phylum Chordata; class Chondrichthyes; order Myliobatiformes; family Dasyatidae; genus Hemitrygon; species Hemitrygon akajei. The sequence continues at coordinate 1,184,882 of NC_133147.1, forward strand.
TTAAGGTGGATAAGTCCCCAGGGCCTGATGGGATTTACCCCGGTATGCTGTACAGTTGCAACAGAATCTCCCTGCTCTTCAATTCAAAACCTCTTGCAATGAAGGCAGACATTCCTTTTGTCTTTTTAATAACCAACTGAGTCTGCATACCAACCTTTTGTATGAGCTGATTGTGGACTTCAGGAATGGTAAGATGAGGGAACGCAAACCAATTCTCAGAGAGGAACCTGAAGTGGAGAGAGTGAACTATTCCAAGTTCCTGGGTGTCAATATCTCTGAGGACCTAACCTGGACACAGCATGTCGACACAGCTATAAAGAAGGCAAGACAGCGGCTATATTTCATTAAGAGTTTAAGGAGATTTGGTTTGTCAACTAAAACACTCTAAAATATCTACATATGAACCATGGAGAGCATTCTGGCTGGCTGCATCACCATCTGGTATGGGGGAGGCTACTGCACATTTTATATAACTGCAGCACTAGTAGTGAGGACCAAGAAGGCAGGGAGAATGGAGGCACATGAACACTTAAAGGACTGCTTTGAATTAGTGGACTGGACTGTATTCAGGGATTCACCTTCGACCCTGAATGGGTACACAACTGCTGTCACTAATTTCATTAAAACCTTTGGGGATGAGTGTGGACCCATGAGACCTTACCGTATATTCCCAAACCAAAAACCTGTGGATGAACCAGGAGGTTCATAGACTGCTGAGGGCTAGATCTGCGGCACTTAAGTCTGGTGACCCAGATCTGTACAAGAAAACCAGGTACATCTTGTGGAAACCTATTTCATGAGCAGAGGAACAATTCCAAGCAGGGTTGGAAGCAGCATCGGGTGCACATCAACTCTGGCAGAAAGTGCAGGCCATTACTTCCTACAAACTCAACATTATGAACGGCAGTGATGCTGCACTCCCAGATGAGCTCAACAGCGTTTATGCTCTTTTTGAAAAGGAGAATAAAACTACAGTTATGAGGATCCCTACAGCACCCTGTGACCCTGTGATCTCTATCTTGGAAGCTGACATCAAGCTGTATTTCAAGTGGGTGAACCCTTGAAGAGCTATCAGGCCCTGATACAGTATGTGGTATACCTCTGAACACCTGTGCTAACCACCTGGCAGGGGTGTTGAAGGACATTTTCAATCTCTCGTTGCTACAACTGGAAGTTCAACTACCAGTGCCTAAGAAGAGCAGGGTCAGCTACTTTGGCAAATATCGTCCAGTAGCATTCACATCTACGGTGAAGTGCTTTGAGAGGTTGGTTATGGCTAACAAGGACTGGACCTATCGCCACAATAGGTCTACAGCTCATAATAACTCAATGGCTGTCCACCTGGCATTATATCATCAGGTCAATACAAATACCTATGTCAGGATGTTGTTTATTGACTAGCTCAGCATTTAATACCATTATTCCTGCAGTTCTGATTGGAAAACTACAGAACCCGTGTCTCTGCACTTCCCTCTGCAACTGGCTCTGTGACTTCCTAACGGGAAGATCACAATCTGTGCAGATTGGTAATAACATAGAAACATAGAAAGCCTACAGCCCAATACAGGCCCTTCAGCCCACGAAGCTGTGCCGAACATGTCCTTACTTTAGAAATTACCTAGGGTTACCCATAGCCTCTATTTTTCTAAGCTCCATGTACCGATCCAGGAGTCTCTTAAAAGACCCTATCATATCTGCCTCTACCACCGTTGCCAGCAGACCATTCCATGCACTCACGACTCTCTGCATAAAAACTTATCCCTGACATCTTCTCTGTACCTACTTCCAAGCACCTTAAAACTGTGCCCTCTCGTGTTAGCCATTTCAGCCCTGGGAAAAACATGATCAACACCTTTCATAATCTTATACACCTCTATCAAGTTACCTTTCATCCTCTGTCGCTCCAAGGAGAAAAGCTGAGTTCATTCAACCTAGTCTCATAAGGCATGTTCCTCAATCCAGGTAAATCTCCTCTGCACCCTTTCTATGGTTTTCACGTCCTTCCTGTAGTGAGGCGACTAGAACTGAGCACAGTACTCCAAGTGGGGCCTGACCAGGGTCCTCTATAGCTGCAACATTACCTCTCGGCTCCTAAGCTCAATCCCACAAATGATGAAGGCCAATGCATAGTTTGCCTTCTTAACCACAGAGTCAACCTGCATAGCAGCTTTGAGTGCCCTATGGACTCGGACCCCAAGATCCCTCTGATCCTCCACACTGCCATGAGTCTTACCATTAACGTTATATTCTGCCATCATATTTGACCTACCAAAATGAACCACCTCACACTTATCTGAGTTGAACGCCATCTGCCACTTCTTAGCCCAGTTTTGCATCCTATTGATGTGCCGCTGTCCATTTTATCGATCTCCACTTTGCTGACAATCAACTTTGATATGCCTCAGGGATGTGTGCTTAGCCTCCTGTTCACTTTCTCCACACTTATGACCATGTGGCAAGACACAGCTCAAGTGCCATACATAAATTTGCTGATGATACAACTATTGTTGGCAGAATCTCTAATGGTGACGAGAGGGTGTACATGAGCGACATGTACTAACTAGTTAAGTGGCATTGCTGCAACAACCTTGTACTCAACACCAGTGAGACCAAAAACTTGATTGTGGAGTTCAGGAAGGGTAAGGCAAGGGAACACACCAGCCCTCGGAGAAGGATCAAATGTGATTTTCTCAAGGACTAAAGCCAATGGAAGGATTTTGTTGTTTTGTTTTCCCATGCAGTACTTATTCACATTTTCATTGACTCAAAGGTCGACTCTTCATTCGAGATTAACTCGGAACTATGTTAATTGTTCTGAGTTCTAGTTTTTGGATTTAGATAGCTGAAGCTCAGTGGTGTTTGGGTAGTCTATCCACTCCCATTCCGTCCACCTACTCATCCAAACACGCGTGACAGAATTGCTGGCAGTGTAACTCATGGCTGCCTCGATACCCAGAAACCCCATGAGTGAGAAACCCATCTATCTGGTCACGGTCCCAACGATGAGCATGCATTGTAGAAATGGCACCAGCACCTTCGCTTATCAGCAGAAACCTCGGGGCCCAAGTACAGACCATGGTACTGAAAAAGATGGGTCACCAACGGCAGATTCTAAACGTGGAAGCTTCTGAGTATGGAAAGTGCCCGATATCTGCACGGTCCCGAAATCAATATACTCAAAAGAGCCTACAGTCCTGATGGAAACGCTACAGAACCCAGGCCTCTGCAACTGGATCCTCGACTTCCAAACCGGAAGACTATAATTGGCGTGGATTGGAAATAACATCTCCAGCTCACTGACCAACACTGGTGCGCCACAGGGATGTGTGCTTAGCCCACTGCTCTACTTCTCTACACCGATGACTTTGGGGCTAGGCAAAGCTCAAATGTCATCTATAAACTTGCTGCTGATACAACCACTGTTGGCAGAATTTCAGTTGGTAATGAAAGGGCGTACAGGAGCGAGATACCTGTAGTTGAGTGCTGTCGCAACAACAACCTTGCACTCAACGTCAGCAAGACCGAAGAGCTGATTGTGGACTTCATAAAGGGTAAGACAAAGGAACACATACCAACCCTCATGGTGGGATCGGAACTGGCCAGAGTGAGCAATTTCAAGTTCCTGGGTGTGAATATCTCCGAGGACCTAACCTGGACCCTGCAGCACTGCCTGGAAGGAGAAATATGGGAATATTCTGGCTCATGATAACTTGACTGATGACTCTTGTATTAAACCTCTGTAGAAATGTACCAAAGTGAGAAACCACCTCAATCCCTCACATCTGTGCGAAGAGATAGCATTGTCTCAATATCTACATGCTACTTATCAATCTCTCATCTCCCAGAAGTTATGTCGAGTCCTGAGTAACTAACCTGTTTGGGTTAGTTTGAGCCATGTTGCGGACAGAACTCTGTCCATCATGAAAACCATCCTCTCCTCCATGAATACTGTTCACCCTTCCTGCTGCCTCCATAATGCAGCCAGCAATATCAAAGTCCCCCTACCACCCTGGACATCGTATCTTCTCCCTGTGACATTGGGCGGCAGATACAAAAGCTTGTAAGCACGAACAACTCGGCTGAATGGCAGCTTTTGCAATGTTAAACGAATTCTTATAAACAGTCGCACTAGATCCTGTATTCTGGTTTTTTTTCTCTCTTGTACAGCTTTAAAGTACTTCTCTCTTAGAATGATTGATACTTGACTTGCTGCACTCAAGGGTTAATCATATTAATAGAATGAAGCCTCAGGAAATGTTTTAACATTTCTCCCAGGCAACTAAATCCACCGAACTGGGCTATGTTCTTCTGCTACTGACTGCCAAAGAAGTTAGGTTTTGAAACAATTCTCTTACTCTCCACAGATACTGCCTGATCTGCCAAGTATTCCCTGTGGTGTTTATTTTCCCTTGCACGTTGCTTGCGCAGACTCCAAACTTAGATAACTGCCTTGATCTAATTCTCCACGGGACTGAGAGGGTGATTCGTAAACTGGAACGAGCTTATCAGTTATATAAATGAAACAGAACATTATAGATGGAAATTTCATGTGGAGATTGTACAATTCTGGAACATCAGTATCATTTGATAGCAGGTCCTAGCGGATACAATGTGAGTGAATCCCAGAATCAGACGGTTTAAGTCTCCATACAGGCATCAGGACCTAAGCCAGTTGTTGCTATGCATGTGCGCAAGGTACCTTTGACAAATTCAAAAATTTTGCTCTGACACTCAGTAATATCACCGAAAGAAGTGATTCGATATATCTGACCCGAGATGTCTTGCCGTTCAATTTCTCACCTATTGAGTAATGCTAAGCGTTTCCCAGTGGGGAAGGCCGAGCAATGTATCCACCTGCTGGGCAATGTATTTCCTTCAATCAGTGTATTGCCACCCTCCCTGCACACATTAACATCAAATCCAGTGTCAACAGCAATTTTATTCCTTCATCCTTTTGACAAAAAGACTCAACAACAATCCTCAGAATGTCCGACTTGACCAACCTCCCTGTACGGTCAACACCCATTTACTGCTTTTCTCTCTGTTTAAGGCAAGCAAAAACTTTATTCAATCTTCCTTACAAACATTTTTGGGCATATTAACCAGGGTGTTCCTGAAATCCGAAGTTACTCTACCCAATCATTCGGCCTTATCTATTCTGTTGGAAAACAACTGAATAGATATGTCAGAGATCTTCTTTTCAACTCCTTTTTAAAATTTGGTTATTCCGACTGTTTCTTACATCTTTGTCCTCTGATGTTTAAATGACTTCAGTTCTAACTCTTGAATGGTTCTTCCCTTGCTTCAAAGACGTGATTCATCCTCACAGCACAGATATTATTTTTAACCTTCTTGTTTAAAGAGCCATGACGATCACAGCATTACATGAAACCACCTGCCACATTGATTGAAGAAGTGTTTAAACTCATCAATTAACACGTGACGAAGAGGGGACAATCCTTCCGACTGGTGGACTGGCCACTGCCTCCCGGCTGCGTGTCTGTGAATTGAAGCAATGATCGGAAAATTATGAAATGTGGTGAGAATAGGAACCTATATTATGGATTCTGGATGAGTCTCAATACGGTGTACTTTGTTTTATCTTGACAGTCTGAATCGGAATAATTTCTCTTGCTAGCAGACGAAGAAGAGTTAATGCAAGTGAACTATCATTAAGTGATCTATCATGAACTATCATTATACAGGCGCTGGATAGCGTGAGGGTTCCGTGGCTTAACTGGTCAAAGCGCCTGTCTAGTAAACAGGAGATCCTGGGTTCAACTCCCAGCGGAGCCTTTAAGTTATGGGGTGAATTGCCATGTAATGAAGTTGGCTTTCACTCCAAATCACAAATTACCCTCTCACAGAGCACAATGCCTCAAAAAGGAGCGGAAGGAGCGGAACAATAACACAGTGTATAAAATTCCTCAAACGTTACAGGTCTGATTGTCTATCTGTCCAAGAAACATTATGCCGGTTCAAATAGATGACACTAGCTTGTTATATAGCATTTTTATAGTGTAAGTTTGTTTTACGGTGACAATGGTTTACAACGTGCGGCCGTGATCTGCTTTATGAACTTATTGGGGGGCGGGGAGAGACGGAGAGGGAGGGGGAGAGGGAGAGGGAGAGGGGGGGGGGGGCGAGAGAGAGATGTCGAAGACAGGGTGAAACGCGAAGTCTTTGGGGTAACTGCACATCTGTGTCTTTGCTATTGCTTTGCTCATGCTTGAGTGCTTGGTGGCGGGTGCCGATGATTTTCTTTTGCCGGTGGTGAAGGGGGTTTGTTGCTTGTTGCCGCTTACGTGAGGGAGGGGAGCTGGGGGGTACTTTGGGGTTCTATCATTTAACTGTCGTTGATTCTTTGGGGCACTCCTCTGTTTTCGTGGATGGTTGCGAAGAAAAAGCATTTCAGGGTAACATTGTATGCATTTCTCTGACATTAAATGTACCTTTAAAACCTTTGAAATGTCCTGCTCTTACTGAAACACTGCGTTTCAAAAGCCTTTTCAATTGAACTCCGACTAGTTCGCTGCATTTTTTTTCAAGAAACCGGTCAGACGGCATTACAGAAATGAGCTAGAATACATATTGATGTTAATTACTTTATCTCCCACTACTTTCGATAATAGAGGCCACGAATCCTACCCATCCACAGGATCATCCGCCCAGTCTGGAGAGTTCGGTAGACCCACAGTAATACAGTTGGCCATGACACCGATACTGGTTTGTAGTCATGATTATTCTTACATTTAGCTCTGTTTCACTTTAATACCGCAACCGAAACCCCGGCGGAAAAGAACAAATATGTGTACTCGTGATGGCAGTGGTGGGATTCGAACCCACGCCTCCTTGGAGACTGGAACCTGAATCCAGCGCCTTAGACCGCTCGGCCACACTACCACATCTTTCTCGATCATTACACAGTAGCGTGGATTTATTCACCATGGTAACCTTTATATGTCGTCGGTGGAAGCGTTGAAACATTATCCCAAACACTGTGCTTGAGGCCTCATGCATTTTCTATTTTTCCAACCTGAAGCAGACCAGAGGGAACACTGGTACAGAGTTGCCTCCTCAAATTGCCGGAGGCAGCCAGATTTCACTGCGAGTAATCTCAGCAAACACGTGTGATATTAGGGCTAAATATTCACATTTCCAGCGGATTCAAAGAGTAAAATCACTCCCTATCGACCTATCTTGTCACATTCAACGAGCTTTGCATGTGTACTCCAAAATATTGCAAGCTTTGCATTCACATGAACCAGTCCCAGCTTCCGCACCTGTAAGAAGTGAAAGGGTTAAGGTTAGACTGTGCTAAGATCTAAGCTTACAAAACATATGCTGACACATTGCTAAATAAGGATATAAGATTCTTGCAAAACTGTATAGGTACAATCTGTACCTTGTGGTAATCATGAAGAACTAAAAGGGAGTCATTAAGCTAGGAGCTGAGAGCGGAGGTGGATGAAACAGATGGAGATAAGCTGTACTCTTGTGGCTAACTCCAAGGCCGATGAGTGTTTTGAAAACTTGGCAGACATGGCTCTGCGGATGGCTAACTCCAAGGACAGAGGATATGAGAAAATGTGTATGTGACCCCCGAAATGTACAAGCCTGTGGGGAGGGGGAGAGTGGAGCTGACTATGAATAATTGTAGGAATGATACAGCAACTGAGGGACACGTGATAACCTACTTGAAACTGTATAAAAGGAAGTGAAATGTAATGCTCTGGGCTCAATACTGCTGGAGCAGTTTTGGGTCCGACTCTGCAGACTCGTGAAAAATAAAGCTTTGCCGCTTTGCAGTTTGCTGAGACTCATGGTGTGAGTTATTTCTGACAGCTGGGGGTCTCGTCCGGGATCCCCACTCCGGTCGTGGAGGGCGAGAGGAAGGACATCGGAGAAGGTGCACCCTGCCGAGTTCGGCAGTCCCTGATTCCTTGCTCGTCGTCTGAAACGGCTTGAGCGAGTGAGATCCGGACAGCGCAAGGCGGCAAAGCAGGGAGGAAAGGAGACGGTTCTACGGCACACCGGGTAAGTGAGACTAGCTAACTGAGATCTAGGTGGGTGTGACCGGGTAAACTAGGTGTGACGACACCTAGAGTAAAAAGAACCGGGCCGGGAAGGGAATAATGGGAGGGGGAAGCTCAAAGGAAGAGGAGCCGGAGAGTTCGGGTTTGTTCCCGAAGGTACCTCCTGATAGCCCCCTCGGTAGAATGTTTGCAGGATGGGGATATGGACGAACAAAGGGAAAGCAGAAAAAGAGAATGGTAGAATATTGCAAATCATGGTCCAAACAGCCAATAAAAGGGTCCTCGGTATGGTGGCCACCATTTGGGTCAGATGAGGATTGGGTTAGACAGGCCTTAAACATATATGTAAACTCTAAACCAAATGTGAGAGAGGAAGAAAATGAGTATGCCTCTTGCTGGGTTCCCGGACCAGGAGACTCCGCAAGAAGTTTTAAACTAGAAACTAAAACTAAGGAGGAAGAGCCTCCTTGGGAAGTGTTGAATCATCTACCTCCCCCTTATGTTCCTCGGCCCCAGCAGCCCGAACAAGCTGCTAGTGCTCCGCATCCGGATGATCCGCAACGGCAGGCGGAAGAGGAGAGAGAGAAAGGAGAAGGGGAATGCCGGGGAACCTAAGTTTCCCCTGTTAAACCCGAACTGGGATAAGCAAACCGGAGAAGGTCAAGGAAACATGAGAGACATGAGGGAATTCCTGATAAAGGGAATAAGACAAGCGGTCCCCAAGGGTCATAACTTCACTAAGGCGTTCGGAAGCCACCAGAACCCCGATGAGACCCCAACTGACTTCCTGGATAGAATTCGGAAAAATATGCAACAATATGCGGGGGTAGACCCGGAGACAGAGGTGGGACAACAGCTAATTAGGGTAGAATTTGTATCGAAAGCCTGGCCAGACATTCGGAAGAAACTAGAGAAGATAGAGGACTGGAATTCAAAACCCTTGAGCGAATTACTGCGAGAAGCACAGAAGGTGTTTGTAAGAAGAGATGAGGAGAAACAGAAAAATACCGCTAGGATAATGGTTCAGACAGTACGGCAAGTAACCACAGAAAACAGGGAAAAGAGGGGAACGTGGTCAGACCGAGGCAATGGCCAAGAACCAGGAAGGAAAACGCGAAGGACTCTAAGATGCTTCCACTGTAACGAGGAAGGACATTTTAAACGGGAATGTCCTAAGTATCGGCGAGAGGTCAGGTCATATGCCATGATGGAGGACGAAGACTAGGGGGGTCGGGGGTTCCTACCCTTGGGGAGAAGAGACTATCGACAGGAACCCCTGGTAAATCTGAAATTAGGTCCCCAAGGGTCAGATACAACCTTTATGGTAGATTCGGGTGCTGAAAGATCCAGTGTAATCCAGATACCTCCCGGCGCCCGAACAGGAACAAGAGTAATGAAGGTATCCGGTATCGGAGGAAAAACGATACAAGTGCCCATTGTGGACAATGTGGAAGTCGGATATGAAAATAGGGCAACAAGGCAAGACCTTCTCCTGCTGCCCTCGGCAGGATTCAACCTATTAGGAAGGGACCTGCAAGTGCAACTGGGCATTGGAACAGTGCCGAACAATGGAGAAATAATAGTAAAATTATTCGCATTAAAAGAAGAGGACGACCAGAAAATAGAGCCCGAGGTGTGGTATAGAGAGGGAAATAGGGGAGGATTGAACATCAGCCCTCTACAGATCACCTTGCTACCGGACGGTCGCCCAGTAAGGAGGAAGCAGTATCCCATTGCGATGGAAGGAAGAAAAGGGCTGCAGCCGGTAATTGAAGGGCTGATCGCAGATGGACTGCTGGAAGAATGTATGTCGCCATATAATACCCCCATCCTCCCGGTGCGAAAGCCGGACGGGACTTATCGGATGGTACAAGACCTGCGGGGTCTAAATGCAGTAGTCCAGACCCGATACCCGGTAGTACCCAACCCGTACACCCTGATGAGTAAAATCTCCCCTGACCATGAATGGTTCAGTGTAATAGATCTAAAAGATGCTTTCTGGAGTTGCCCGCTAGAAGAAAGCAGTCGGGACATGTTTGCGTTTGAATGGGAAAATCCTACAACAGGGCGGAAAAGACAACTCAGATGGACGGTCCTGCCGCAAGGATTCACTGAGTCACCTAACCTATTCGGGCAGGTCTTGGAGCAAGTACTAGCGGAATTCCAATGTGCTCCAGAGAACCAACTGCTACAGTATGTGGATGATTTATTACTATCCGGGCCAACACAGAAAGGGGTGCAGGAAGATACCATCAGATTACTGAACTTCCTAGGGAAAAAGGGGCTACGGGTCTCCAAGAAAAAGTTACAATTCGTGGAAAAGGAAGTAAGGTATCTGGGACACCGGGTCAGTAAGGGACAGCGAAGCATTACCCCAGAAAGGATAGCTGGAATAACAGGGATGTCGCTACCTCGTACCAAGAAGGAGATACGACAGTTCCTGGGGTTAGTGGGGTATTGTCGAATCTGGATTGAGAATTATACTCCCCTGGTGAGATTTCTGTATGATAAACTCGGGCAAGATGAGCAAACAGTAAAATGGACAAAGGAAGAGGAGCAAAAAGTCAACTATATCAAGGGGCAATTGATCCGTGCTCCGGTGTTAGTCTTGCCAGCCCTGGAAAAACCATTCCAGCTGTACGTCAACAATGCCGAAGGAATGGCCCAAGGGGTACTCACCCAACTAAGAGGAGGAAAGCGGCAACCCGTGGCTTTCCTGTCAAAAATGTTAGACCCGGTATCGCGTGGATGGCCCACCTGTATCCAAGCAGTGGCAGCGACAGCGGTATTGGTAGAGGAAGCCCGGAAACTAACCTTTGGAGGGAAGATCACAGTGCATTCTCCCCACTCGGTCAGCACCCTACTAGCCCAGAAGGCACATCGGTGGCTCACTGACTCCCGCATTCTAAAGTACGAAACTATACTGATGACCGGAGAAGACCTAAACTTCGCAAAGGATTCCAGTTGCAACCCAGCCCAGTTCCTCTATGGAGGACTAGAAGAAAAGGAGTCAGAACACGACTGTATTGAATTGCTGGACTTGCAAACAAAGAGCCGGGAGGACTTACGGGAAGTTCCCCTGGGAGAAGGACAGGAATTGTATATAGATGGATCCTCACGATGTATTGATGGAGTACGGCACAGCGGATATGCCATCATTGACGGAGAGACTGAAAGAATAGTGGAGTCCGGGAGATTACCGGGAAACTGGTCGGCCCAGTCATGCGAATTATACGCACTCCAGAGGGCTCTGAGGATATTGGAGAAGAGGATCGGAACAATATACACTGACTCTAAGTACGCCTATGGGATAGTACATACCTTTGGGAAGATATGGAAAGAAAGAGGACTGATAACGGCCAGAGGAAAGGGACTGGCACACGAGCAAATGATAAGTATGACATTGGAAGCCCTGGCCCTACCAACTGAGATTGCGGTAGTACATGTACCCGGACACCAAAAAGGATCAACACCTGAAGCAGTAGGGAACCGTCTAGCCGATGGGGAGGCCAAACGAGCAGCCGTTGAAGACCCGATCCAACTCCTGACCTTGATACCAGTGAGGGAAGGACTTACTAAACAACCTATGTTTACCCAAATAGAGATTGATAGCATGAACCAACTAGGAGCCCGAAAAGACACTGATGGTAAATGGACGGTCCCGGATGGGAGACAGGTACTAAATAAGGAAGTAACCCGCAACATCCTCCAACAGTTGCACCATCAAACCCACTGGGGAGTACAGGCCATGTGCGACACAATTCTGAGGGACTATGTATGCAAAGGAATATACACACTGGCCCAGCAAGAGATAACTGGATGTCCGACGTGCCAGCGGATAAACAAGAAAGTGATGCGATCCACTCCAAGAGGTGGCCAGCCACTGGCCATGAGACCGTTCCATAGAGTCCAGATCGACTTTACCGAACTACCCTCAGTGCAGAGATGGAAGTACCTGTTAGTAATAGTGGATCATTTTACCCACTGGGTGGAAGCATACCCGACCACAAAGGCCAATGCGCCTACAGTAGCCCGAATACTACTAGAAAACATAATCCCCAGATATGGGATCATGGGGTCCATAGACTCGGACAGAGGGACACACTTTGCCTCCAAGACGCACCAGTTGATTTGTGATGCATTGAGTATCCAATGGAAATACCATACCCCGTGGCATCCCCAGAGTTCGGGACGGGTGGAAAGGATGAACAGTACCTTAAAGGCGCAATTGACCAAATTAATGCTAGAAACCAAGTTACCCTGGACTAAGTGTCTCCCCATCGCCCTGTTAAGAATCCGAACAGCACCCAGGAAGGATATAGGAATCTCCCCCTATGAAATGCTGTTTGGACTCCCGTATTGGAATAAGGTAGAAGGGTACCCCACGCTACAAGGGGGTGATATTTTTATAAGGAACTATTTACTGGCACTATCTCGTTCCTTTGCAGAACTGCGGAAGAAGGGTCTCTTGGCCCAGACTCCGCCGCTCGACTTTGCTTTACATCAGATCGTGCCTGGAGATTGGGTTCTGGTACGGACCTGGAAGCCGGAGAAGTTACAACCACAGTGGGAAGGCCCTTTCCAGGTCCTGTTAACCACCGAGGCGGCCGTACGAACAAAAGAGAAAGGGTGGACCCACGCATCCAGAATAAAGGGACCAGTTAAGCCTGAGGGACACACGGAGTGGACCTGTGTTCCCAGTGAAGAACCGTTGGTGGTGAAACTGAAAAGGCAACAAAAATGAACTCAATGTGGACTGTTACATTATTGACTGTAATATATTTAATTCTGTATGTGGGAAAAATAGAAGGGAAATGTGACAAGTGTAGGAACCGAGTTTTGGAGAAAGGAAAAGAACGACCCGGGGCCCTTGTGTCACATTCACATGTAAATGACCAATGTTATGGAAAAGAAAAAGAGGAATGTGAAGAGGGAGGAATAAAATATACCCTGAGAAAGAACAGGGGATACCCCGGTGGATCAGTGAGAGAAGAAAAAGGAGAAGGGAGAAGTTGGAGTGTACGAGAAAGTACATGCCCTGAGACAAAATGGATATGTGCCAGAAGGTCTGTTCTGGATTTGTGGGAATCAGGCATACACCAAATTGCCGAAAGGATGGGGAGGAGTTTGTTTCTTAGGCCTTATAAGGCCAGAGTTCTTCCTCCTACCCCAGGATGAAGAGAGGGAATTGGGAATCAAGTTATTTGACTCACTGAGAAGGGAGAAGCGGGAGATAAAGGTGGGAGAATGGGGCGACGAGTGGCCTCCAGCACGCATCATTGAATATTACGGACCAGCAACTTGGGCCCAGGATGGGTCATGGGGTTACCGAACCCCGGTATATATGTTAAATCGAATAATACGCCTACAAGCTGTAGTAGAGGTGATCACCAACCAAACCGCATTGGCTCTGGAATTGCTGGCTGAGCAGCAAAGCCAGATGAGAACAGCCATATACCAAAATCGATTAGCATTGGATTACCTATTGGCCTCCGAGGGAGGGGTCTGTGGAAAGTTCAATCTGACAAACTGTTGCCTAAAGATAAATGATAATGGAAAGGCAGTGTTGAAAATATCCGACAAAATTCGGAAGTTGGCCCATGTGCCAGTACAAACTTGGAGATCCTTAGGGAACCTGAGTTGGCTGGATAGTCTGCTGGGAGGAAGCTGGTGGCGAATAGCCCTGTTAATATTTGGCGGAATACTCATAATGATAATCATATTACCATGCTTAATACCCTGCTTGAGAGCATTAATAACGCGAGTAGTAGTACAGGTAATGCAGCCAGGGAACCCAGCTGACCCGGCTAAAATGCTGTTGCAACGAGGCAGAGAACTGGAAGAGTGGAATCCCTGGACAAATCCTTAGCACACTCTAAAAAGAAAAAGGGTGGAATTGTAAGAAGTGAAAGGGTTAAGGTTAGACTGTGCTAAGATCTAAGCTTACAAAACATATGCTGACACATTGCTAAATAAGGATATAAGATTCTTGCAAAACTGTATAGGTACAATCTGTACCTTGTGGTAATCATGAAGAACTAAAAGGGAGTCATTAAGCTAGGAGCTGAGAGCGGAGGTGGATGAAACAGATGGAGATAAGCTGTACTCTTGTGGCTAACTCCAAGGCCGATGAGTGTTTTGAAAACTTGGCAGACATGGCTCTGCGGATGGCTAACTCCAAGGACAGAGGATATGAGAAAATGTGTATGTGACCCCCGAAATGTACAAGCCTGTGGGGAGGGGGAGAGTGGAGCTGACTATGAATAATTGTAGGAATGATACAGCAACTGAGGGACACGTGATAACCTACTTGAAACTGTATAAAAGGAAGTGAAATGTAATGCTCTGGGCTCAATACTGCTGGAGCAGTTTTGGGTCCGACTCTGCAGACTCGTGAAAAATAAAGCTTTGCCGCTTTGCAGTTTGCTGAGACTCATGGTGTGAGTTATTTCTGACAGCACCCTAACATTTCAAATTAAAACACTCACATTGACAACGGTTCTCGAATATCTACACTTAGCCCTTTCTGGGATATTTAAAGCCATTCTGAAAATCACCACCACGAACCTCCAATATGACTGAAACAGATTTTATGAACTTGTTTTATGATTACCATATAACAATGACAGCACGGAAACAGGCCATCTCGGCCCTTCCAGTCCGTGCTGAACGCTTACTCTCACCTAGTCCCACCTACCTGCACTCAGCCCATAACCCTCCATTCCTTTCCTGTCCACATACCTATCCAATTTTTTTCAAATGACAAAATTGAACCTGCCTCTACCTCTTCTACTGGAAGCTCGTTCCACACAGCTACCACTCTCTGAGTAAAGAAGTTCCCCCTCGTGTTACCCCAAAAAGCTGCCCCTTAACTCTCAACTCATGTCCTCCTGTTTGAATCTTCCCTACTCTCAATGGAAAAAGCCTATCCACATCAACTCTATCTATCTCCCTCATAATTGTAAATACCTCTATCAAGTCCCTCCTCGACCTCTTCTATGCTGCAAAGAATAAAGACCTAACTTGTTCAACCTTTCTCTGTAATTTAGGTGCTGAAACCCAGGTAACATTCTAGTAAATCTCCTCTGTACTCTGTCTTGATACCTTCTTGATCTTCCTGAGGGTCTTCAACCAGGCCAGTTGAGGAAGACAGTCGGTAATAGCCGTGGTATATTTATTCACATCCTAATATCAACACCTAAATAGGGTCCAGCCCATCGATGACAGCAGTGCTGTAAATGTACATCCACACCGCTTGTTGCTAAATTCACGGTCCTCATCGCTGTTGCTGTCGTCCTCAGTCTGTGCTATTCTGCTGGGAGTAGAAGTACAACTTGGTGTTTGGATGTGCCAAAATCTAGGTGCAGCATGGCACGGTAAGCATTGTTGATGACGGTGTAACAGTAATCGAGCGCTCAGCACGTGATATGCTGGTGATTATTAGTCAGAGACTTCCTCAAGTGACCCGGTTGAAGACCCTCGGGATGATCAAGAAGGTATCATAGTACACTGTCTAGTGTTGTTGAGCGCGGTGCTCTGCTCCCCCAGTGCTTGCCCGACGATTGTCTGGGCTGGAATGTACATCTCTACTAGGATGATGGCTAAGAAGTTCCTTGGTAGGTAGAATGGACGACACTTGATCACTGGCTGTTCTAGGTTTGAGGAACAGGTCTGAAACAGAGGTGCCACATCTGAGCATCATAATGAACAAATTATGAAACAAACGCCGTTAGCTCTATCATTACCTGATGCCTACGTCCTGTCCATTGAATGGATGTTGTAGCCCTCGGGCTGGAGCGCTGTTTCCAGAGTGTTGGACTGAGCCATGTTGCTGTAAAGCAGAATACACAACAGTCGCTGATGTCCCACTGGCACTGCAATCTAGCTCTGAGGTCTTCAGTTTTATATTCCAGAAACGCTACTTTCGCCGGGATGGCAAGGAACACCGACTTCTTGCCGCATCTCCTGAGTCACGTATTAAGCTGTATTATCTTCCTATTTCTGCCTCGCTAGCACGTTGTACAGGCATCAGTTGGGAGATCTCCAACCTGGAGAAGCTGTCCTTTAATTTAGCACCTTACTCCTTGAATTCACTTTGTAGGACTTCGTCGCCCTTCCAACCCATGCTACTGCTACCAACGTGGACCAGGATTTCTGGCTGCTCACTTTCCCGCGGAAGAATGTTATGGACTCCATCATGATGTCCCTGACCCTTGAACCTGGAGGCAACATGATGCCATCCGAAAACCTTGTTCCCGTCCACAGAACTTTCTGTCGGCTCTCCTAACAAATACATCATCTTTCACTGAAGGGTGAAGGGTGGATAATATCCAGACAACAACGACGTGTTGTTAGTGGTCAGAGAAACATGAACTTTTTTCTTCTTTTCCTTTTATGTTCCTTTTCTTAACCTTACAAAGGAATGCTAAAAAGTTAGTTTGCTAATAGGGGATTTTAATGCTCCTCGTGTTAAGTGAGGTTATAGTGACACAAATGTGAATGGGACAGTGGTGGAAAACTTTCTGGAAGAAAAGTATTTGATGTGTGTGCATGATACTATAAGTGGCACTGTGCTTCCGAGGTTGTTAGGCTCATAGGATCTTTCCCGGAACATCGCGGGTGATACAGAAGTTCGGCGTCGCGCCACCCTCTATACGAGGGGAAGGCCACGCGACATTTTGAGATCTGACCGAAATTGCTGCTGAGCGAAAGAAAAGAGAGCGCAGGAAAGTTTTTTTTTGTTCCTTAGATTGCAGGTTTCTCTTCAGGAAGTTTGCCTTTTGCACAAAGTCCGTGCTTGTGGGCTCTATGGCGCGCTGCTAGCGTGTTGGATTTCTACTGACAAGTGATCAAATAAAAATGTTTTTGTTTCCGGAGACGGTATTTTCTCCGCACTCATTACAATGATAAACACGGTCAGCATTGGAGCGGCTGATAACGTCACCTGATGATGGAGAATCTAACAATCCAATATATGGTTTGAAGTAATCGAGTCATTCACTCACCACGCCAATCAGATAATCGCATTTCTCCCAGTGCATCGTCAACCAGGGTATTGGTCAGGAAAAATGCGGACAGAGCCCTCAATCATTCACAAGACGGGGAATAAATTATTAACCAAAGTGACATATTGACAAGATCGATGGAAGTGAGCAGTTGGCTAGACAATCTGTTCAGCCATGAAGTAATTGAATGACAAGGCTCGGTAGTCTTCTTCCTGATGCTGTGTACAAATGTTTGTATTTTCTGCGGTTCAGGAAAAAACCTGGAACTTGACGCCTCATAAACGCACGCGTACAATTTATCCGGTACCTAGTCCCGCCACAAACACTGTTTGAGGATGGTTATCTTCATTACTTTTCAAATTCAAAGCTCTAATTTGGAGGGCAACGGGCAGAAGTGTGCTGACGGAAAGTTTCAGGTGCGGGTAAAATTGCAAATCAATACTATTTAATCATGAAACAGCTGCATAAAATCTGTTTCAGTGATATTGGAGTTTTGTGGTGGTGATTTTTTGAATGGCTTTAAATATCCCAGAAAGGGCTGAGTACAGACATTCGAGAACCGTTGTTAATGTGAGTGTTTTAATTTGATATGTTAGGGGTGCGGAAGCTGGGATTGGTTCATCTGAATGAAAAGCTTGCAATATTTCGGATTACACATGCAAAGGTTCGCTGGATGTGACAAGATAGGTCGATAGGGAGTGATTTTACTCTTTGCAGCCGCTGGAAATGTGAATATTTAACCCTAATATCCCATGTGTGTGCTGAGATTACTCGCAGTGACATCTGGCTGCCACCCGGCAGTTTGAAGAGGCAGCTCTGTACCCGTGTTCTCTCTGGTCTGCTTTGGGTTGGAAAAAAAATAGAAAATGCTTGAAGCCTCAAGCACAGTATGTAGGAGAAAGTTTCAACGCTTATACCGATGGTATAACACTTTGAAATAAAACGTGGTCAACAAATCACGTCACTGTGGAATGATTAAAGAACGTGGTAGTGTGGCCGAGCGGTCTAAGGCGCTGGATTAAGGCTCCAGTCTCCTAGGAGGCGTGGGTTCGAATCCCACCACTGCCATCGTGAGTGCACATTTGTTGTTCTCCGCCGGTATTTTAGTTGCATTGAATTCCTGAATGCTGTACAGAACAAGATGTTCCTGTATTGGTATCAGGGGCAATGATATTACGCCGGGAGTAATCAGAACACTCGAGATTGGGTGGGGTATGCTGTCGATGCGTGGGGTTCGAGGCCTCTGTTTATCGAACATAGCGTGTGTAAAATTATTTAACATATTGTTACGTATTCAGGCAACAATAAATATATATGAGTTAGGCAAGGGTTTTTATAACAAATAACACGTTTATTAAACACTGAAAACAACCCCCCCCCAAAAGTAAACAAACATCAGCTCAACAGCAATTCAGCTGCTGTGCGGCAGACTCACAGTTCTTAATAGCGTTGCAATTCAAACAGTTCTTAAAGCGGTATGGAAAAAAAAACAGTTCTTTAAAGCGGTATGCCGAAAGTTCAAAAGCTCACAGTCCATTTAAAAGGAGAGACTTTTTAAGGCGATTTAAATTCTCTTCCACGTCGATGTCCTTCGATTCCCGGCGTCGTACTTTCCCACGAAGAATTTTATGAAATATAACGGCTTAAAGGTACTGACCTTCTTTCCACACTATTCTCAATCGCCCGCTATCCCAGCGGAGATTAACACGAGAACAGTCAACGAAATCCTTCCGAATGAGGATCAAGTAAAGGTCGTAACCAATCCACCGTCGAAAATCGATTCTCCTCGATTTTTATCTTCCAAATTCTTATCTTCACTCTTCCACCAGCAAAGAAACCGCTAGCAATGACCTTTCAAACTTTAGGCATTAAATAAAACTTCATTTTTCAACTAAACTGCGTCATCACATTAAATCACGCAGTAACATGAAGTCAGCTTGGCAAATCCCGCCACGAACTGCCCCACCTGACAGGGTGGGTCTTCCTTTTACCCTGTAAAAAAAACCTGTCACATGGCCTCTACTGGCGGGAAAATGACGTCACTCCACCATCACAAGACCATTACCTCAAGTCCAGTATAACTTCAACCCCAGTCACGGGACAAGGGTACCACTGTCACGTGTCACGGGTACGTAACAATATATATGTAAAAGTATTGAAAGTATTTAACATGCAGCTCATTTCATTAACACCAGCTATCGGGTTTCTTGAAACATGCAGCGAACTAATCGGAGTTCAATAGGAAAGAGTTTTGAAACGCAGTGTGGAATCGTTTCTCAGTAAGATCAGGACGCGTTCATAAAGCAGATCACGGCCGCACAATGCAAAAACGCACTCACAAGCTTATCGGAATTGTAATATATTTGAACTATCGTCCATCCAAACAGGTTTCTTGCTCCGCAGACCTGCAGCGTTTTCGAGGAATATTATACACTGTATTATTGTTAAATTCCGTTTTGCGGTATTGTGCTGTGTGAAGTGTAAATTTGTAATACCTCAAAGCCGCCTTCATCACACGTCAATTCACCCCATAACTTAAAGGCTCCGCTGGGAGTTGAACCCAGGATCTCCTGTTTACTAGACAGGCGCTTTGACCAGTTCAGCCACGGAACCCTCGCGCTAGTCAGCAACGGTAATAATGATAGTTCACTTGCATTAACTTCTCTTCTTCGTCTGCTAGCGAGGGAGATGTTTCAGATTTAGTCTGTCAAGATGAGATAAAACAAAGTAAACCGTGTTGAGAGACTCACCCTAAAATAGTCTGCAATGCATAATGTAGGTTCCTACTGTCACCACAGCTCACTCGTTTTCAGAACATAACTCCAATTCACAGAGAATTGGCAGATCCACCAGCCCCGAGACCTCATACGTGCGGAAGGACTGTCACCACTTAAACAGAGAGAACAGCGGTAAGTGTGTGTTGACGGTTTGGGGACTTTCGACAAATCCGCTACTCTAAGGATTGTTGTTAAGTATTTTTTTTTGTCAATAGGCTGAAGGAATAAAATTGTCCAGAGTTGCTGATAACAGGTGTTAATGTGTGCAGGGAGGGTGGCAATACGCAGGGAAAAGGGAAATGCGTTGTCCGGCAGTTGGGTTATAACGTGCACCATTTGGGAAGCGCGTAGCATTATTCAATAGGTGAGAAATAGAATGGCAAGACATCTCGGGGCAGATATATGGGATCACTTCGTTCCGTGATATTAGTGAGTGTCAGAGAAAAAATTCTGAATTTGTCAGAGGTACGGTACGCACATGCATGGCAATATCCGGGTTAGGTCCTGATGCCTGTACGGAGACTTATACCGCCTGAGTCTGGGATCTACTCACATTGTATCGGCTAGGACCATGTAGACAACATCCTCTGCCTTGCTTTCATCAACTTCCCTAGTAATTTCGTCAAAAAGCTCTATAAGATTGGTTAGACATGACCTGCCACAGACGAAACTATGTTGAGTAGCTCTAATCAGGTCCTGTCTATCCAAATACTCATATTTCCAGCACCAAAACATCTCCCACCACTGACATCAGGCTCACCAGGCTATAATTTCTCCGCTCATTTTTATGTGACTATTGTTCAATAGCACTTACGGTATATCCACTGATGAAATGCTTTGAAAATTTGGTCATGAAACACATCAACTTCTGTCTGAGAAGCAACTTGGATCTGCTCCAGCTTGCCTACCACCACAGCAGGTCAAGAGCAGATGCCACTTCATTAGCTCTTTACACAACACTGAACCATCTGGACAGTGAATATAGATAAGTAGATCAGAATGCTTTCCCTTGACCACAGCTCAGCATTCAATAGTATCATCCCCTCAGAACTAATCGATATGCTTCAAGACCTTGGCCTCAATACCTCCTTGTCCAATTGGATCCCTGATTTCTGCACATGCACACCCCAGTTGAACAACAGCATCTCCACAGTCTCCATCATGACAGGCGTACCAAAAAGTTGTCTGCTTAGTCCACCTGCTCTGCTTGCTTCATACATGCCACCTTTGTTGATGACACCACTGTTATATGTTGAATCGAAGATAGTGACAAATCAATTGAGAGGTGTGAGAATGAAAACATGGAATAGTGGTTCCACAGTAATAACGTCTCATTCAATATCAGCAAGACCCATGAGATGATTATTGACTTCAGGATGAGGAAGCCTCATGAGCCAGTCCTCATCAGAGATGATCAGCAACTTTAAATTCCTCAGTGTTATTATTTCAGAAAATCTGTCCCGAGTCGAATACGCAAGTTCCATTACAAAAAAAAGCCTGGCAGTACCTTAACTTTCTTAGAAGTTTGTGGTGATTTGGCACGTCATCAAAAACTTTGACAGACTTCTATAGCTGTACAGTGGAGAGTATATTGACAGGTTGTATTACAACCTGGTATGGAAACATAAATGCCCTAGTCCTGATACATCTTATATTAAGATAGACACTCTTCAATCCATCCTATTGTCAGCAATTTTGCTCTCTCAACTGCTTATCCTTCCCCACTGTCTCTCTACAAGCTGCATCTGCCTGTATACCGACTGTCATATCACACTGTTTCCCATCCCCTTGCCAAGCTAGTTGGAACATTCCTAACAAGTCTTGCAAATCTACCCAAAGGATATTGGTTCCCTTCATGTTCAGGTGTAACCTGTCCTTTTTTGTACAGGTCATATGTACCCCAGAAGAGATCCTAATGATCCACAAATTTGGCACCTTACCTCCTCAGGCACACACCTGCCAAATCATACTGTCCTTACCCTCATTGATGCATGGTACAGACACCAATCCAGAGATTATTACTCTTGAAGTCCTGCTTTTCAGCTCCCTACCTAGCTCCCTGTATTCTCTCTTCAGGACTTCCTCCATTTTCCTACCTATGTTGTTGGCAGTAGAATGTACTACAAATTCTGGCTGCTCACCATCCCAGTTTAGAATGCTGTGGAACTGATCTGAGATATCTGCTGTCGGCACGTGGGAGGCAACATGCTATCCCAGAGTCCTTTCCATTTTCACAGACTCTTCTGTCTACTCCCCTATCTATGGAATCCCCTATCACCACTGCTCTCATCTTCCCCTTCCGTTCTCAGCCAGAGCCAAACTCATAGTCAGAGACCTGGTTGCTGTGCCTTTCCTATGGTAAATAGTTTCTCCCCATCCTGCACAGCTGTTTAGAAACATGTTGTTTAGGAGAATGGCCACAGGGCTACATTGAACTATCTGTCTATTTCCTTTCCCTCTCCTTACAGTCACCTAGATACCTTCCTCTTGCAACTTAATATGGATTACAAATATTAGTGCCAGTGACTAGTGGTGTCCCACAGGGGTTAGAGCGGGGACTGCTTCTCTTTATGCTGTATATCAATGATTTAAATGGGATTGTTGCCAGATTTGCCGATGGTACTAAGATTAGTGGAGGGACAGGTAACATTGCAGGTAGGCTGCAGATGTCATAAGGGGGCATGAGACTGGACAGAAGTGCAGGATGCAGGCACAGAAGTACTAGGGGCAAGACAGGACAACTGAACCATAGACAAGATGTGGGGACCATGGCGTGCGTGAGGGACGTGGCGTTCAAGGTGATTCTAGGGGTTCTGAGAGAGTCTTGGAGTTCAGGCAGGAGAGTCCCCCACCGGGCAACAGCAGTCCAGCCTAGCTTACCCAACAGAGACAAGGAGTAGGAAAGGGCAGAGACCCCGCTGGGCAATGGCAGTCTGGCCTGGGTTACCCAACAGAGGCAAGGGATAAGAAGGGGTCAGAGTCCTCTGGGCGGGCTGCATAACTCCTGGGCAGGGCCCGGACCTCCCAGACAGGATCACAGGGGCCTGAGCAAGTCGCAGGGCACCTGGGCAGGTTGCAGGGCACAACCCATCAGCAGCGAAGGATAGGACAGGGCAGAGTCCCCTACCAGGCAACAGCAGTAGAGCCTGCTTACCCAACAGGGGCAAGGAATAAAAAGGGAGATCGGTCCAGGGTGGCTGCCAGACTTACTCACAGAACTCGTCTTGACAGTGGGTACTCCATGCCAGGAAGAGCAGTATGAAACATGATAAACATGCCAACCCCCCCCCCCAACTATGCTCAGTCCCAGAGTCCTTTATATACACTGTCAGCCGATAGGCATCAGGTGCGTCTCCTTAAGCCAAGATGATCCTCGGGTAACTAATTGGGCTCAAGGGCGAGACGAGGGACGGCTACAAGACCCGGAGTATGGAGTCCGCGGACCGGATCAGGAACCGGAATGCATGCTCCGGACCGGACCATTACAGCAGAAGGACTTAGATTAGGAGAATGGGCAAGAAAGTGGCAAATGAAATACAATGTTGGAAAATGCAGTCATGCACTTTGGTAGTAGCAATAAATGTGCAGACTGTTTTCTAAATTGGGACAAACTGCAAAAATCTGAGATGCAAAGGGACTTGGGAATCCTTGTGCAGAACACCTTAAAGGTTAACATGCAGGTAGCGTTGGTGTTGAGGAAGGCAAATGCCATGTTGGCATTCATTTCAAGAGGTCTAGAATACAAGAGCAGGGATGTGATGCTGAGGCCTCACATTCTGAACAGTTTTGGGCTCCTCACTGAAGATAAGATGTGCTGGCATTTTGGAGGATACAGAGGCGGTTCACAAGGATTATTCCGGTAATGAAAGGGTTATCATTAAAGGAGAGTTTGGTGGCTCTGGGTCTGTACTTGTTGGAATTCAGAAGTATGGTTGGGGAGGAATCTCAATGAAACCTTATGAATGTTGAAAGCCCTAGAGAGAGGAGATGTGGAAAGGTGGGTTTCTCCAAGGTGGGAGAGTCCAGGACAAGAAGGCACAGCCTCAGGATAGAGGGGTGCCCTTACAAAACAGATGCGGAGAAATTTCTTTAGCCTAAGGGTGGTGAACTTGTGGAATTTGTTGCCACATGCAGCTGTGGAGGCCAGGTCGTTGGGTCTCTTTAAGGCAGAATTTATAGGTTCTTGATTGGACATGGCATCAAAGGTTATAGGGAGAAGGCCGGGAACTGGGATTGAGGAGGAGTAAAAATTGATCAGCCATGATTGAATAGCAGAGCTATTCGATGGGCCAGATGGCCTAATTCTGCTCTTATGTCTTATGGTATTCCTTTTCAGTGCTAAAGAAGGGTCTCAGCCTGAAATATCGACTATTTATTCATGTCCATAGATGCTGCTTGACCTGCTTAGTTCTTCCAGCGTTTTTTTTATATTCACGTGTTGCTCCGGATTTCCAGCATCTGCAGGTTCCCTTGTGTTGAGCAAATTTAGAAATCAGATTTGTAAACAGGTTGAAGCACCCAGGATTTCCTGAAGTTTAACTTGTAGCTTGAATTGGCCGTTAAGAAGGCAATTGCAATGTTAGCATTCATTTCCAGAGGACTAGAATATAAAAGCAAAGATATAATGCTATAAACAAGAGATTCTGCAGATGGTGGAAACCGAGAGGAGCTCATACAAAATGCTGGAGGATCTCACTGGGTCAGGCAGCATCTCTGCAAAGGAATAAAGAGTCATTATTGCATGACTCTTATTCATTATGAATTGCATATGGGTAACAAATCACTGAATACAGGAGAGGCCTGAAGCTGCAGCTGCCCAATCTCTTGTTTAAAGCAGTAAGATCAAATAAACTGTGCTACAAAACTAATGTATGACTTTGACAAGATTGAAAAGGATCCAAGATGCAACATGAGCTGATCCATGCAGACAACAAAAAGGTGGACATATCTATCTTTTCTAAAAATTTAAAAAGCTTTCAGTTCTCTACAACTGATGTTACAGTATTGTTTATTAATTTGCACGATTTGTCTTTGTTTGCACATGGTTGTTTGTTAACCTGTGCCGTTTATAGATTTCATAATCTAAGATTTCATAATCATAGCCCAAGATCTTAAGGCACAAACTAACGGAGATGGGAGTAGACTCTCACATGGTGGATTGGATAGTGGACTACTTGACAGATAGACCTCAGTATGTGCGGTTGGGAGACTGTAGGTCTGACACGGTGGTCAGCAGCACAGGGGCGCCGCAGGGAACCGTACTCTCTCCGGTCCTGTTCACCCTGTACACATCAGACTTCCAATATAACTCGGAGTCCTGCCATGTGCAGAAGTTCGCTGATGACACGGCCATAGTGGGGTGTGTCAGGAATGGACAGGAGGAGGAGTATAGGAAACTGATACAGGACTTTGTGATATGGTGCAACTCAAACTACCTGCGTCTCAATATCACCAAGACCAAGGAGATGGTGGTGGACTTTAGGAGATCTAGGCCTCATATGGACCCTGTGATCATTAATGGAGAATGTGTGGAGCAGGTTAAGACCTACAAGTATCTGGGAGTACAGTTAGACGAGAACTAGACTGGACTGCCAACACAGATGCCTTGTGCAGGAAGGCACAGAGGCGACTGTACTTCCTAAGAAGGTTGGCGTCATTCATTGTCTGTAGTGAGATGCTGAAGATGTTCTATAGGTCAGTTGTGGAGAGCGCCCTCTTCTTTGTGGTGGCGTGTTGGGGAGGAAGCATTAAGAAGAGGGACGCCTCACGTCTTAATAAGCTGGTAAGGAAGGCGGGCTCTGTCGTGGGCAAAGTACTGGAGAGTTTAACATCGGTAGCTGAGCGAAGGGCGCTGAGTAGGCTACGGTCAATTATGGATAACTCTGAACATCCTCTACATAGCACCATCCAGAGACAGAGAAGCAGTTTCAGCGACAGGTTACTATCGATGCAATGCTCCTCAGACAGGATGAAGAGGTCAATACTCCCCAATGCCATTAGGCTTTACAATTCTACCGCCAGGACTTAAGAACTTTTTAAAAGCTATTATTAATGCTTTTTGAGATAGTGATTTAGATGCATATCATATTTTTTACTGAGTTAAGTATTGTATGTAATTAGTTTTGCTACAACAAGTGTATGGGACATTGGAAAAAAGTTGAATTTCCCCATGGGGATGAATAAAGTATCTATCTATCTATCTATCATAAATTCTATTGCATTTATTTTTCTGTAAGACCCCACAAGAAAATTAATCTCAAGGTAGGATATGGTTTGATAATAAGTTTACTTAGATTATGACAAATTTTCATCAGTGACGCTCTTTGTTTTCATGAAGTTTCGGTGATTTATTTATAATGTTCACAAAGTTCCCAGCGGCTCCTCTGATTGACAGCTGCCCCTTTCACCTGGCCGGGCTGTTACCTCACCATCACGTGACAGCCTGCGATTTGCCGACCCTGGCGCGTTGACGTCATAGAGAGGGCTCTTTACTGACGTCGTTTCCTCGGCAACGGTCCGGTCAGCTCCGGGCGGTAAGGACAAAACCAGTGGGCAGACAGATGGGGATTTAAGCTTTCAATAGCTAAAACTCAAAACATGTTTCACAAGAAGGATTAATAGACCTGCACTTGAATGGAAATTATATAGTAGGATACTTGAAGAAGTGTCGGCAGTAAGATTTCTAGGCATGTGGATGGATAGTAATCTGATGTAGAAGCACCGTATCAGTAAAATAATTGATAAATATTAAATATTCTCAGGTGTTAATGTGGATACTACTGAGGTGCTACACGAAAATCTTTGTTGACTATTTTTATTTGTTTAATTAGATCTCTTATTGATTATGACTGTGTGGCTTATGGTCAGCTTCATCTTTAATTTAAAAAATGTTTGGATGTGATGCAAGCAAAGGGTTTAAGATTGTGTAGTGGAGGCAAAAAGCGTCCCCTCTTTCGGCTTTACTGGTTGAAATGGAACAATTACCCTTACAATTACGGAGGTTGAACACGCTGGATTAATCTGAGGGGCAGAGGAATGATCACCCTGTTAAAGGTGTGGTGGAAACTGTTAGGAATATCAGAAGAAGTGTTTTTAGTTTTGGGTAGCTGGGTTCTTATCACACCAGGAATAAGATGTTTGTTGGATTACGCAATATGTCCTGTAGCTTTCTTGGTAACCCCATCTTGCTTTTTCCATTGACTTTAGTTGATTTTAGGTTACATGATTTAATAAAGTCTGAGGATTCTATTATGCCTGAGAGTCTGTTGGTTCATCAATATATTATGGAAAATTATTATGGTATGTTAACCATTTTTACAGAAGGATCAGAAGATAATTTAACCGAGAATGTTGCTGTGGATGTAGTGTGCCTGAATTCCAGGTAATGATAAGAAACAATGTGCCAACCATTTATCAATATATACAACACAGAACTGGTTGCATCATTTGAGGCTTATAGTGGGTGGAGGAAATTTGTCCATGTAAAGTTGTAATTCGTTCAGATCCCTCTTCAGTTTTGATGAGTCTTAAAACAGTTTATTCTAGTAGAAGGCCAGATTTACTGTTGGAAGCTCATCAAACATTATTTTGTACACAAAGTATCGGTTTATATGTTGGCTTCTTAAGCGTCCCTGCACAAAGGGGGTTTTGAAGGAACTGGATAGGGTGATTGTTTTGCTGAGAAAGCCACTAAAAGTTTAGCAGTGGATATAAACCTCCCTTTTAGCAAATCAGAAGGGGTTGGTAGGATTAAGAAATAGGGGGTAATGACAAGACGTGAGATAATGGGCATAAGGGGAGACACCTTTACAGAATACATAAAAATATAGGGGAAGAGGGTAAAACAAGAAGGGAAGGGTTTATTTTGACTTAACTTAGAATTGGGATATGACGCTTAATTATTCCTTAAATCTTGTTGGAAAACATCACTCTGGGGTGTGTGGGTTTTGTCAGCATTATGAAACAGTTGAACATTCTGTTCCAGTATGAAGCGTATAAGGTTGAAAGAAATCAAATGCAGACTTCATTACAATCTTTGAGGGTTGATAGTTTTCATTTAAATGTTGTTAAATTATGAGAGTGACTTTAATTTAATTGTCAATATCGTCTTCCACTATTTACAATCTATTGGGTTTTTGGGGGTAATTTAGCTTTCATTTGAAATAGATGTTGTAGGAGTTTTTTTCCACAACTTTCTACACCACACTCCAGTCCAGTTGGTGATGGTAATGCACCTTTAAGTTGGACTGCCAACTTAACATAAAAAGTCAGAAGATGAAGTGGGGTCGTTCTGTACTTGCTGCATTTTGACGCCACTGTGAGCATCAGCGTCTTCTCTTCCTGCCTGCTGTCCCGGGGAGTGTAAGCGTCTGTCAGTTCCTTACTGCCCTGGCTCCCTACCTGATGTTTTCCATTCCAATCTTCGGGCCCACCTGCCTCCTTGGTCCTCACCCCTCAATCTCTCTGTAACCTCCTCCCATCCTGATAAACTCTCACAGATCTGCTCTCATCCCTCAGTGGCTCTTTTGCATCAACTCATCTGCTCCCTTTTCAGATTAGAGACCTGTGACCAGTGGTGTGCTACAGGGATCCGTGCCTGCTGCCCTGTTGTTTGTCATGTACATTAATGGTTTGGATGTGAATGTTGATAAATAAGTTCACTGATGGTTGCAAAGCTGGTAGTAAGGTCACAACAGGATGTGGATAAACTAGATGGAATTTAACTCACAGAAGTTCAAAATGATGCACTTTTGCAAGTTAAACGAGGACAAGATTTAGACAATAAGTGGCAGAACCCAGGGAGTGTTGTAGAACAGAAAGACCTCGGAGAACATGGTTGATTGAAAGTGATAACAGTGTAGACTTGGTGGTGAAGAAGACCTGTGTCATAAATCCTTCATTAGGGAACTGAGTACAAGAGTTATAGTGCATTATTACAAGTGTCCAATATGTTGATGAGACTGGAGTTGAATTGTTGCTGAGCAAAGAAAGGAAGTGTTTCAGCAGGAGTTCCAAGGAGAGACTGGAAATACTGGGACTGCTTTTCCCCAGAATGTGGAAAGCTGAGCGTTGAGCTTATGTAGAGAATGTTTTCTCTCAGTCCCAGTTAAAATCTTTCCCCACTCTCCTTAAATCTGTGCCCTCTAGTTTTAGATTCCTCTGTGCTTGGAAAAGTCTGAGTCCATTCACACTGTCTGTGCGCTTCAGGACTTTTATGTCCTCTAAGTTCACCCTTCATCCTCGTAAGCTCCAGGGGAGAAACACCAACTTATGCGGTGTCTACGTATAACTCAATCCCTCCTTTCCCATAATATCATGGTGAATCACCTCTCCAGTGCAATCTCACCCTTCCTATAGTGTGACACCAGACTGTGCACAATGCTACAGCTGTGGGCCGATTCATGTTTTAAAAGTCCTTCCAACAGTTCTGTTCTGTTCCACAGCTCGTGAAGACTGGCATTCTTCATTCTATCTGCTTCTGCCACCTTTAGGATCTGTGTATCTGTACATTAAGATCCCTGTATTTCTCAGTACTCCCTCAGACCCCACCAATCATGGAATGTCGTACCCTTATTTAACTGAAGATAAATGTTGTCTCACAGTTATCAAGATTAAATTCTGTGTGGCCATGGCAATTTAAATATTTCAGGGCCGCAACAGTCTCTACTGTTGTCACCTACAGTAGCCTGAAGTACATCTAATGAGGCACTGGGGATTTATCCACCTTTAGCCCTGCTAAGACATTGAATATCCCCTCCTGTGTTAATCTTCATCTGCTCTGGAATTTCACTGCAACAACTGAAATCTCCAAACACAATGCCTTTCTCTTGGTGAATACAACTGAGAGCTATTTATTTCAGACCCTGTCCACCTCCTCTGGTCCTGTACACAGGGTGTCAATTTGCTCCACAAAAGGCCCCACTTATTATATTTTGTGACATGTCTTTGTCCTTCTATTTTCTCCTTTCAAACTCTCCACACATTCTCTCCATGATGAGTCTTTCCCTTTTACATTAGGAGAGTTTTAGACTCCCCTAAACTTTTTGCCCCTTTCGAGCTTAATGACATTCTTCCTATAAATGGGTGAGTAGAACCACACATAATATATTGTGGTCTCACCACCGGCTTGTACGGTGACAACATGAAGTCCCAACTCATGTACTCCAAGCCACAATTGATAAAGGCAATGTACCAAATGTCTTCCTCACCACCCTGTCTACGCTTTCAGAGAACTATGTACTTGTGCTCCTTGATCTATTTGTTCTCCAACTCTCTCGAGGACCCTACTTGTTGCTGCAGATACACCTGTGTGTGCCCCTGGCTAAGAGTTTTCTGTCACTGTTGCTCACCAAAAACAGAACAGCACAACTTAGGAACAGGTCCTGCTTCCCACGATGACTGTGCTGAACACAATGCCAGATGCAACTGGCATTTATCAAGGACAAAGGGGAAGCATTTGCTTAGATTTGGAGAATTCGTGTGAAGTATTTAATCAGTATGTTGCTTCAGAATTTACCACATGAAAAGATATGGAAAACCAGGAGATCAGGGCCGAGTGAATAAATATGTTCGGGCATTTAGAGGTCAAGGAGGAGGAAGCATTGGGCTGCCTCATGAGTATTAAGGTGGATAAGTCCCCAGGGCCTGATGGGATTTACCCCAGTATGCTGTACAGTTGCAGCAGAATCTCCCTGCTCTTCAATTCAAAACCTCTCGCAATGAAGGCAGACATTCCTTTTGCCTTTTTAATAACCCACTGAGCCTGCAAACTAACCTTTTGCATGAGCTGATTGTGGACTTCAGGAATGGTAAGATGAGGGAAGGCAAACCAATTCTCAGAGAGGAACCTGAAGTGGAGAGAGTGAACTATTCCAAGTTCCTGGGTGTCAATATCTCTGCGGACCTAACCTGGACACAGCATGTCGACGCAGCTATAAAGAAGGCAAGACAGCAGCTATATTCCATTAAGATTTTAAGAAGATTTGGTTTGTCAACTAAAACGCTCTAAAATATCTACAAATGAACCATGGAGAACATTCTGGCTGGCTGCATCGCTGTCTGGTATGGGGGAGGCTACTGCACATTTTATATAACTGCAGCACTAGTAGTGAGGACCAAGAAGGCAGGGAGAATGGAGGCTTTGATCACTTAAAGGACTTCTTTGAATCAGTGGACTGGACTGTATTCAGGGATTCACCTCCGACCCTGAATGGGTGCACAACAGCTGTCACTAATTTCATTAAAAACTTTGGGGATGAGTGTGGACCCATGTGACGTTACTGTACATTCCCAAACCAAAAACCTGTGGATGAACCAGGAGGTTCATAGTCTGCTGAGGGCTAGATCTGTGGCACTTAAGTCTGGCGACCCAGATCTGTACAAGAAAACCAGGTACATCTTGTGGAAACCTATTTCACGAGCAGAGGAACAATTCCAAGCGGGGTTGGAAGCAGCATCGGATGCACATCAACCCTGGCAGAAAGTGCAGGCCATTACTTCCTACAAACTCAACATTATGAACGACAGTGATGCTGCACTCCCAGATGAGCTCAACAGCTTTTATGCTCTTTTTGAAAAGGAGAATAAAACTACAGTTATGAGGATCCCTACAGCACCCTGTGACCCTGTGACCTCTATCTTGGAAGCTGATATCAAGCTGTATTTCAAGAGGGTGAACCCTTGCAGAGGTATCAGGCCCTGATACAGTATGTGGTATACCTCTGAACACCTGTGCCAACCAACTGGCAGAGGTGTTAAAGGACATTTTCAATCTCTCGTTGCTACAACTGGAAGTTCAACTACCAGTGCCTAAGAAGAGCAGGGTCAGCTACTTTGGCAAATATCGTCCAGTAGCATTCACATCTACGGTGAAGTGCTTTGAGAGGTTGGTTATGGTTAACAAGGACCTGGACCTATCGCCACAATATGTCTACAGCTCATAATAACTCAATGGCTGTCCACCTGGCATTATATCATCAGGTCAATACAAATACCTATGTCAGGATGTTGTTTATTGACTAGCTCAGCATTTAATACCATTATTCCTGCAGTTCTGATTGGAAAACTACAGAACCCGTGTCTCTGCACTTCCCTCTGCAACTGGCTGTGTGACTTCCTAACGGGAAGATCACAATCTGTGCAGATTGGTAATAACATAGAAACATAGAAAGCCTACAGCCCAATACAGGCCCTTCAGCCCTCGAAGCTGTGCCGAACATGTCCTTACTTTAGAAATTACCTAGGGTTACCCATAGCCCTCTATTTTTCTAAGCTCCATGTACCTATCCAGGAGTCTCTTAAAAGACCCTATCGTATCTGCCTCTACCACCGTTGCCAGCAGCCCATTCCATGCACTCGCCACTCTCTGCATAAAAACCTATCCCTGACATCTTCTCTGTACCCACTTCCAAGCACCTTAAAACTGTGCCCTCTCATGTTAGCCATTTCAGCCCTGGGAAAAACATGATCAACGCCTTTCATAATCTTATACACGTCTATCAAGTTACCTCCCATCCTCCGTCGCTCCAAGGAGAAAAGGCCGAGTTCATTCAACCTAGTCTCATAAATCATGCTCCTCAATCCAGGTAAATCTCCTCTGCACCCTTTCTATGGTTTCCACGTCCTTCCTGTAGTGAGGTGACCAGAACTGAGCACTGTACTCCAAGTGGGGCCTGACCAGGGTCCTCTATAGCTGCAACAGTACCTCTCGACTCCTAAGCTCAATCCCACAAATGATGAAGGCCAATGCATAGTTTGACTTCTTAACCACAGAGTCAACCTGCATAGCAGATTTGAGTGCCCTATGGACTCGGACCCCAAGATCCCTCTGATCCTCCACACTGCCATGAGTCTTACCATTAACGTTATATTCTGCCATCATATTTGACCTACCAAAATGAACCACCTCACACTTATCTAGTTGAACGCCATCTGCCACTTCTTAGCCCAGTTTTGCATCCTATCGATGTGCCGCTGTCCATTTTATCGATCTCCACTTTGCTGACAATCAACTTTGATATGCCTCAGGGATGTGTGCTTAGCCTACTGTTCACTTTCTCCACACTTATGACCATGTGGCAAGACACAGCTCAAGTGCCATACATAAATTTGCTGATGATACACCTATTGTTGGCAGAATCTCTAATGGTGACGAGAGGGTGTACAGGAGGGACATGTACTAACTAGTTGAGTGGCATTGCTGCAACAACCTTGTACTCAACACCAGTGAGACCAAAAACTTGATTGTGGAGTTCAAGAAGGGTAAGGCAAGGGAACACACCAGCCCTCGGAGAAGGGTCAAACGTGATTTTCTCAAGGACTAAAGCCAATGGAAGGATTTTGTTCTGTTTTATTTTCCCATGCAGTACTTATTCACATTTTCATTCTCAAAGGTCGACTCTTCATTCGAGATTAACTCGGAACTATGTTAATTGTTCTGAGTTCTAGTTTTTGGATTTAGATAGCTGAAGCTCAGTGGTGTTTGGGTAATCTATCCACTCCCATTCCGTCCACCTACTCATCCAAACATGCGTGACAGAATTGCTGGCAGTGTAACTCATGGCTGCCTCGACACCCAGAAACCCCATGAGTGAGAAACCCATCTATCTGGTCACGGTCCCAACGATGGGCATGCATTGTAGAAATGGCACCAGCACCTTCGCTTATCAGCAGAAACCTCGGGGCCCAAGTAGAGACCATGGTACTGAAAAAGATGGGTCACCGACGGCAGATTCTGAACGTGGAAGCTTCTGAGTACGGAAAGTGCCCGATATCTGCACGGTCCCGAAATCAATATACTCAAAAGAGCCTACAGTCCTGATGGAAACGCTACAGAACCCAGGCCTCTGCAACTGGATCCTCGACTTCCAAACCGGAAGACTATAATTGGCGTGGATTGGAAATAACATCTCCAGCTCACTGACCAACACTGGTGCACCACAGGGATGTGTGCTTAGCCCACTGCTCTACTTCTCTACACCGATGACTTTGGGGCTAGGCAAAGCTCAAATGTCATCTATAAACTTGCTGCTGATACAACCACTGTTGGCAGAATTTCAGTTGGTGATGAAAGGGCGTACAGGAGCGAGATACCTGTAGTTGAGTGCTGTCGCAACAACAACCTTGCACTCAACGTCAGCAAGACCGAAGAGCTGATTGTGGACTTCATAAAGGGTAAGACAAAGGAACACATACCAACCCTCATGGTGGGATCGGAACTGGCCAGAGTGAGCAATTTCAAGTTCCTGGGTGTGAATATCTCCGAGGACCTAACCTGGACCCTGCAGCACTGCCTGGAAGGAGAAATATGGGAATATTCTGGCTCATGATAACTTGACTGATGACTCTTGTATTAAACCCCTGTAGAAATGTACCAAAGTGAGAAACCACCTCAATCCCTCACATCTGTGTGAAGAGATAGCATTGTCTCAATATCTACATGCTACTTATCAATCTCTCATCTCCCAGAAGTTATGTCGAGTCCTGAGTAACTAACCTGTTTGGGTTAGTTTGAGCCATGTTGCGGACAGAACTCTGTCCATCATGAAAACCATCCTCTCCTCCATGAATACTGTTCACCCTTCCTGCTGCCTCCATAATGCAGCCAGCAATATCAAAGCCCCCTACCACCCTGGACATCCTATCTTCTCCCTGTGACATTGGGCGGCAGATACAAAAGCTTGTAAGCACGAACAACTCGGCTGAATGGCAGGTTTTGCAATGTTAAATGAATTCTTATAAACAGTCGCACTAGATCCTGCAATATGTTTTGTTTCCTCTTGTACACTTTAAAGTGTACAAGAATGATTGATACTTGACTTGCTGCACTCAAGGGTTAATCATATTAATAGAATGAAGCCTCAGGAAATGTTTTAACATTTCTCCCCGGGCAACTAAATCCACCGAACTGGGCTATGTTCTTCTGCTACTGACAGCCAAAGAAGTCAGGTTTTGAAACAATTCTCTTACTCTCCACAGATACTGCCTGATCTGCCAAGAATTCCCTGGGGTGTTCATTTTCCCTTGCACGTTGCTTGCGCAGACTCCAAACTTAGATAACTGCCTCGGTCTAATTCTCCACGGGACGGAGAGAGTGATTCGTAAACTGGCACGAGCTTATCAGTTATATAAATGAAACAGAACATTATAGATGGAAATTTCATGTGGAGATTGTACAATTCTGGAACATCAGTATCATTTGATGGCAGGTCCTAGCGGATACAATGTGAGTGAATCCCAGAATCAGACGGTTTAAGTCTCCATACAGGCATCAGGATCTAAGCCAGTTGTTGCCATGCATGTGCGCAAGGTACCTTTGACAAATTCAAAAATTTTGCTCTGACACTCAGTAATATCACCGAAAGAAGAGATTCGATATATCTGACCCGAGAGTCTTGCCGTTCAATTTCTCACCTATTGAGTAATGCTACGCGTTTCCCAGTGGGGAAGGCCGAGCAATGTATCCACCTGCTGGGCAATGTATTTCCCTCAAGCAGTGTATTGCCACCCTCCCTGCACACATTAACATCAAATCCAGTGTCAACAGCAATTTTATTCCTTCATCCTTTTGACAAAAAGACTCAACAACAATCCTCAGAATGTCCGACTTGACCAACCTCCCTGTACGGTCAACACTCATTTACTGCTTTTCTCTCTGTTTAAGGCAAGCAAAAACTTTATTCAATCTTCCTTACAAACATTTTTGGGTATTAACCAGGGTGTTCCTGAAATCCGAAGTTACTCTACCCAAT
This sequence comes from Hemitrygon akajei, assembly GCF_048418815.1. Classification (NCBI taxonomy): domain Eukaryota; kingdom Metazoa; phylum Chordata; class Chondrichthyes; order Myliobatiformes; family Dasyatidae; genus Hemitrygon; species Hemitrygon akajei. Next base: position 1,220,449 of record NC_133147.1, read on the forward strand.
CATTCGGCCTTATCTATTCTGTTGGAAAACAACCGAATAGATATGTCAGAGATCTTCTTTTCAACTCCTTTTTAAAATTTGGTTATTCCGACTGTTTCTTACATCTTTGTCCTCTGATGTTTAAATGACTTCAGTTCTAACTCTTGAATGGTTCTTCCCTAGCTTCAAAGACGTGATTCATCCTCACAGCACAGATATTATTTTTATCCTTCTTGTTTAAAGAGCCATGACGATCACAGCATTACATGAAACCACCTGCCACATTGATTGAAGAAGTGTTTAAACTCATCAATTAACACGTGACGAAGAGGGGACAATCCTTCCGACTGGTGGACTGGCCACTGCCTCCCGGCTGCGTGTCTGTGAATTGAAGCAATGATCTGAAAATTATGAAATGTGGTGAGAATAGGAACCTATATTATGGATTCTGGATGAGTCTCAATACGGTGTACTTTGTTTTCTCTTATCTTGACAGTCTGAATCGGAATAATTTCTCTTGCTAGCAGACGAAGAAGAGTTAATGCAAGTGAACTATCATTAAGTGATCTATCATGAACTATCATTATACAGGCGCTGGATAGCGCGAGGGTTCCGTGGCTTAACTGGTCAAAGCGCCTGTCTAGTAAACAGGAGATCCTGGGTTCAACTCCCAGCGGAGCCTTTAAGTTATGGGGTGAATTGCCATGTAATGAAGGTGGCTTTCACTCCAAATCACAAATTACCCTCTCACAGAGCACAATGCCTCAAAAAGGAGCGGGAAAATAACACAGTGTATAAAATTCCTCAAACGTTACAGGTCTGATTGTCTATCTGTCCAAGAAACATTATGCCGGTTCAAATAGATGACACTAGCTTGTTATATAGCATTTTTATAGTGTAAGTTTGTTTTACGGTGACAATGGTTTACAACGTGCGGCCGTGATCTGCTTTATGAACTTATTGGGGGGCGGGGGAGAGGGGGGAGAGAGAAAGAGAGAGGGGGGGGGGAGAGAGAGAGAGAGAGAGAGAGAGAGAGAGAGAGAGAGAGAGAGAGAGAGAGAGAGAGAGAGAGAGAGAGAGAGAGAGAGAGAGAGAGAGAGAGAGAGAGAGAGAGAGAGAGAGAGAGAGAGAGAGATGTCGAATACAGGGTGAAACGCGAAGTCTTTGGGTTAACTGCACATCTGTGTCTTTGCTGTTGCTTTGCTCATGCTTGAGTGCTTGGTGGCGGGTGCCGATGATTCTTTTTTTGCCGGTGGTGAAGGGGGTTTGTTGCTTGTTGCCGCTTACGTGAGGGAGGGGAGCTGGGGGGTACTTTGGGGTTCTATCATTTAACTGTCGTTGATTCTTTGGGGGCACTCCTCTGTTTTCGTGGATGGTTGCGAAGAAAAAGCATTTCAGGGTGGACATCGTATGCCTTTAAAACCTTTGAAATGTCCTGCTCTTACTGAAACACTGCGTTTCAAAAGCCTTTTCAATTGAACTCCGACTAGTTCGCTGCATTTTTTTCCCCAAGAAATCGGTCAGACGGCATTACAGAAATGAGCTAGAATACATATTGATGTTAATTACTTTATCACCCACTACTTTCGATAATAGAGGCCACGAAACCTACCCATCCACAGGATCATCCGCCCAGTCTGGAGAGTTCGGTAGACCCACAGTAATACACTTGGCCATGACACCGATACTGGATTGTAGTCATGAGCTCTGTGAAATGTTTTGGGTTTCACTTTAATACCGCAACCGAAACCCCGGCGGAAAAGAACAAACATGTGTACTCGTGATGGCAGTGGTGGGATTCGAACCCAGCCTCCTTGGAGACTGGAACCTGAATCCAGCGCCTTAGACCGCTCGGCCACACTACCACATCTTTTTCAATCATTACACAGTAGCGTGGATTTATTCACCATGGTAACCTTTATATGTCGTCGGTGGAAGCGTTGAAACATTATCGCAAGCACTGCTTGAGGCCTCATGCATTTTCTATTTTTCCAACCTGAAGCAGACCAGAGGGAACACTGGTACAGAGTTGCCTCCTCAAATTGCCGGAGGCAGCCAGATTTCACTGCAAGTAATCTCAGCAAACACGTGTGATATTAGGGCTAAATATTCACATTTCCAGCGGATTCAAAGAGTAAAAACACTCCCTATCGACCTATCTTGTCACATTCAACGACCTTTGCATGTGTACATCAAAATATTGCAAGCTTTGCATTCACATGAACCACTCCCAGCTTCCGCACCCTAACATTTCAAATTAAAACACTCACATTGACAACGGTTCTCGAATATCTACACTTAGCCCTTTCTGGGATATTTAAAGCCATTCTGAAAATCACCACCACGAACCTCCAATATGACTGAAACAGATTTTATGAACTTGTTTTATGATTACCATATAACAATGACAGCAGGGAAACAGGGCATCTCGGCCCTTCCAGTCCGTGCTGAACGCTTACTCTCACCTAGTCCCACCTACCTGCACTCAGCCCATAACCCTCCATTCCTTTCCTGTCCACATATCTATCCAATTTTTTTCAAATGACAAAATTGAACCTGCCTCTACCTCTTCTACTGGAAGCTCGTTCCACACAGCTACCACTCTCTGAGTAAAGAAGTTCCCCCTCGTGTTACCCCTAAAAGTTGCCCCTTAACTCTCAACTCATGTCCTCCTGTTTGAATCGTACCTACTCTCAATGGAAAAAGCCTAGCCACATCAACTCTATCTATCTCCCTCATAATTTTAAATACCTCTATCAAGTCCCTCCTCGACCTCTTCTATGCTGCAAAGAATAAAGACCTAACTTGTTCAACCTTTCTCTGTAATTTAGGTGCTGAAACCCAGGTAACATTCTAGTAAATCTCCTCTGTACTTTGTCTTGATACCTTCTTGATCTTCCTGAGGGTCTTCAACCAGGCCAGTTGAGGAAGACAGTCGGTAATAGCCATGGTATATTTATTCAGATCCTAATATCAACACCTAAATAGGGTCCAGCCCATCGATGACAGCAGTGCTGTAAATGTGCATCCACACCGCTAGTTGCTAAATTCACGGTCCTCATCGCTGTTGCTGTCGTCCTCAGTCTGTGCTATTCTGCTGGGAGTAGAAGTACAACTTGGTGTTTGGATGTGCCAAAATCTAGGTGCAGCATGGCACGGTAAGCATTGTTGATGATGGTGTAACAGTAATCGAGCGCTCAGCACGTGATATGCTGGTGATTATTAGTCAGAGACTTCCTCAAGTGACCCGGTTGAAGACCCTCGGGATGATCAAGAAGGTATCATAGTACACTCTCTAGTGTTGTTGAACGCGGTGCTCTGCTCCCCCAGTGCTTGCCCGACGATTGTCTGGGCTGGAATGTACATCTCTACTAGGATGATGGCTAAGAAGTTCCTTGGTAGGTAGAATGGACGACACTTGATCACTGGCTGTTCTAGGTTTGAGGAACAGGTCTGAAACAGAGGTGCCACATCTGAGCATCATAATGAACAAATTATGAAACAAACGCCGTTAGCTCTATCATTACCTGATGCCTACGTCCTGTCCATTGAATGGATGTTGTAGCCCTCGCGCTGGAGCGCTGTTTCCAGAGTGTTGGACTGAGCCATGTTGCTGTAAAGCAGAATACACAACAGTCGCTGATGTCCCACTGGCACTGCAATCTAGCTCTGAGGTCTTCAGTTTTATATTCCAGAAACGCTACTTTCGCCAGGATGGCAGGGAACACCGACTTCTTGCCGCATCTCCTGAGTCACGTATTAAGCTGTATTATCTTCCTATTTCTGCCTCGCTAGCACGTTGTACAGGCATCAGTTGGGAGATCTCCACCCTGGAGAAGCTGTCCTTTAATTTAGCACCTTACTCCTTGAATTCACTTTGTAGGACTTCGTCGCCCTTCCAACCCATGCTACTGCTACCAACGTGGACCAGGATTTCTGGCTGCTCACTTTCCCTCGGAAGAATGTTATGGACTCCATCATGATGTCCCTGACCCTTGAACCTGGAGGCAACATGATGCCATCCGAAAACCTTGTTCCCGTCCACAGAACTTTCTGTCGGCTCTCCTAACAAATAAATCATCTTTCACTGAAGGGTGAAGGGTGGATAATATCCAGACTACAACGACGTGTTGTTAGTGGTCAGAGAAACATGAACTTTTTTCTTCTTTTCCTTTTATGTTCCTTTTCTTAACCTTACAAAGGAATGCTAAAAAGTTAGTTTGCTAATAGGGGATTTTAATGCTCCTCGTGCTAAGTGGGGTTATAGTGACACAAATGTGAATGGGACAGTGGTGGAAAACTTTCTGGAAGAAAAGTATTTGATGTGTGTGCATGATACTATAAGTGTCGGTACTGCACCTCACGTTGGTCAGCCAGCCGCCAGTAAATATTGCTAAATGAAGGAGAACCGCAAGCAACGGTTCGTGCGATCTCAAGCGCCGCAGGAATGTTGCGGCAGGATTCCTGGTTCATGGAGCTATTTGAGAATGTCAATCCAATCAGATGAATTAATTGGGGTTTCATGAGAAAAATGAAAATCTCAGAACCATAAACAGTGACACATTGGTTCTTCTACGAATTCTATTTTAATCACTGCGGAATTTGCAAGGACTCCCGCGTTCTGCAGCCAATGTGCAGGAAGTGGCACTGTGCTTCCGAGGTTGTTAGGCTCATAGGATCTTTCCCGGAACAGCGCGGGTGATACAGAAGATCGGCGTCGCGCCACCCTCTATACGAGGGGAAGGCCACGCGACATTTTCTGATCTGACCGAAATTGCTGCTGAGTGAAAGAAAAGAGAGCGCAGGAAAGTTTTTTTTTGTTCCATAGATTGCAGGTTTCTCTTCAGGAAGTTTGCCTTTTGCACAAAGTCCGTGCCTGTGGGCTCTATGGCGCGCTGCTAGCGTGTTGGATTTCTACTGACAAGTGATCGAATAAAAATGTTTTTGATTCCGGAGACGGTATTTTCTCCGCACTCATTACAATGATAAACACGGTTAGCATTGGAGCGGCTGATAACGTCACCTGATGATGGAGAATCTAATAATCCAATATATGGTTTGAAGTAATCGAGTCATTCACTCACCACGCCAATCAGATGATCACATTTCTCCCAGCGCATCGTCAACCAGGGTATTGGTCAGGAAAAATGCGGACAGAGCCCTCGATCATTCACAAGACGGGGAATAAATTATTAACAAAAATGACATATTGACAAGATCGATGGAAGTGAGCAGTTGGCTAGACAATCGGATCAGCCATGAAGTAATTGAATGACAAGGCTCGGTAGTCTTCTTCCTGATGCTGTGTACAAATGTTTGTATTTTCTGCGGTTCAGGAAAAAACCTGGAACTTGACGTCTTATAAACGCACGCGTACAATTTATCTGGTACCTAGTCCCGCCACAAACACTGTTTGAGGATGGTTATCTACATTACTTTTCAAATTCAAAGCTCTAATTTGGAGGGCAACGGGCAGAAGTGTGCTGACGGAAAGTTTCCTGTGCGGGTAAAATTGTAAATCAATACTATTTAGTCATGAAACAACTTCATAAAATCTGTTTCAGTCATATTGGAGTTTTGTGGTGGTGATTTTTTGAATGGTTTTAAATATCCCAGAAAGGGCTGAGTACAGACATTCGAGAACCGTTGTTAATGTGAGTGTTTTAATTTGAATTGTTAGGGGTGCGGAAGCTGGGATTGGTTCATCTGAATGAAAAGCTTGCAATATTTTGGATTACACATGCAAAGGTTCGCTGGATGTGACAAGATAGGTCGATAGGGAGTGATTTTACTCTTTGCAGCCGCTGGAAATGTGAATATTTAACCCTAATATCCCATGTGTGTGCTGAGAATACTCGCAGTGACATTTGGCTGCCACCCGGCAGTTTGAAGAGGCAGCTCTGTACCAGTGTTCTCTCTGGTCTGCTTTGGGTTGGAAAAAAGTAGAAAATGCTTGAAGCCTCAAGCACAGTATGTAGGAGAAAGTTTCAACGCTTACACCGATGGTATAACACTTTGAAATAAAACGTGGTCAACAAATCACGTCACTGTGGAATGGTTAAAGAACGTGGTAGTGTGGCCGAGCGGTCTAAGGCGCTGGATTAAGGCTCCAGTCTCCTAGGAGGCGTGGGTTCGAATCCCACCACTGCCATCGTGAGTGCACATTTGTTCTTCTCCGCCAGTATTTTAGTTGCATTGAATTCCTGAATGCTGTACAGAACAAGATGTTCCTGTATTGGTATCAGGGGCAATGATATTACTCCGGGACTTCAGAACATTCGAGGTTGGGTGGGGTATGCTGTGTCGATGCGTGGGGTTCGAGGCCTCTGTTTATCGAACATAGCGTGTGTAAAATTATTTAACATGTATACGTAAAAGTATTGAAAGTATTTAACATCCAGCTCATTTCATTAACACCAGCTATCGGGTTTCTTGAAACATGCAGCGAACTATTCGGAGTTCAATAGGACAGAGTTTTGAAACGCAGTGTGGAATCGTTTCTCAGTAAGATCAGGACACGTTCGTAAAGCAGATCACGGCCGCACATTGCAAAAACGCACTCACAAGCTTATCGGAATTGTAATATATTTGAACTAACGTCCATCCAAACAGGTTTCTTGCTCCGCAGACCTGCAGCGTTTTCGAGGAATATTATACACTATTATTGTTAAATTCCGTTTTGCGGTATTGTGCTGTGTGAAGTGTAAATTTGTAATACCTCAAAGCCGCCTTCATCACACGTCAATTCACCCCATAACTTAAAGGCTCCGCTGGGAGTTGAACCCAGGATCTCCTGTTTACTAGACAGGTGCTTTGACCAGTTCAGCCACGGAACCCTCGCGCTAGTCAGCAACGGGAATAATGATAGTTCACTTGCATTAACTTCTCTTCTTCGTCTGCTAGCGAGGGAGATGTTTCAGATTTAGTCTTTCAAGATGAGATAAAACAAAGTAAACCGTGTTGAGAGACTCACCCTAAAATAGTCTGCAACGCATAATGTAGGTTCCTACTGTCACCACAGCTCACTCGTTTTCAGAACATAACTCCAATTCACAGGGAATTGGCAGATCCACCAGCCCCGAGACCTCATACGTGCGGAAGGACTGTCACCACTTAAACAGAGAGAACAGCGGTAAATGTGTGTTGACGGTTTGGGGACGTTCGACAAATCCGCTACTCTAAGGATTGTTAAGTATTTTTTTTGTCAATAGGCTGAAGGAATAAAATTGTCCAGAGTTGCTGATAACAGGTGTTAATGTGTGCAGGGAGGGTGGCAATACGCAGGGAAAAGGGAAATGCGTTGTCCGGCAGTTGGGTTATAACGTGCACCATTTGGGAAGCGCGTAGCATTACTCAATAGGTGAGAAATAGAATGGCAAGACATCTCGGGGCAGATATATGGGATCACTTCTTTCCGTGATATTAGTGAGTGTCAGAGAAAAAAATTCTGAATTTGTCAGAGGTACGGTACGCACATGCATGGCAATATCCGGGTTAGGTCCTGATGCCTGTACGGAGACTTATACCGCCTGAGTCTGGGATCTACTCACATTGTATCGGCTAGGGCCATGTAGACAACATCCTCTGCCTTGCTTTCATCAACTTCCCTAGTAATTTCGTCAAAAAGCTCTATAAGATTGGTTAGACATGATCTGCCACAGACGAAACTATGTTGAGTAGCACTAATCAGGTCCTGTCTATCCAAATACTCATATTTCCAGCACCAAAACATCTCCCACCACTGACATCAGGCTCACCAGGCTATAATTTCTCCGCTCATTTTTATGTGACTATTGTTCAATAGCACTTACGGTATACCCACTGATGAAATGCTTTGAGAATTTGGTCATGAAACACATCAACTTCTGCCTGAGAAGCAACTTGGATCTGTTCCATCTTGCCTACCACCACAGCAGGTCAAGAGCAGATGCCACTTCATTAGCTCTTTACACAACACTGAACCATCTGGACAGTGAATATAGATAAGTAGATCAGAATGCTTTCCCTTGACCACAGCTCAGCATTCAATAGTATCATCCCCTCAGATCTAATCGATATACTTCAAGACCTTGGCCTCAGTACCTCCTTGTCCAATTGGATCCTTGATTTCTGCACTTGCACACCCCAGTTGAACAACAGCATCTCCACAGTCTCCATCATGACAGGCGTACCAAAAAGTTGTCTGCTTAGTCCACCTGCTCTGCTTGCTTCATACATGCCACCTTTGTTGATGACACCACTGCTATTGGTTGAATCGAAGGTAGTGACAAATCAATTGAGAGGTGTGAGAATGAAAACATGGAATAGTGGTTCCACAATAATAACGTCTCATTCAATATCAGCAAGACCCATGAGATGATTATTGACTTCAGGATGAGGAAGCCTCTTGAGCCAGTCCTCATCAGAGATGGTCAGCAACTTGAAATTCCTCAGTGTTATTATTTCAGAAAATCTGTCCCGAGTCTAATACGCAAGTTCCATTACAAAAAAAAACATGGCAGTACCTTAACTTTCTTAGAAGTTTGCAGTGATTTGGCACGTCATCAAAAACTTTGACAGACGTCTATAGCAGTACAGCGGAGAGTATATTGACAGGTTGTATTACAACATGGTATGGAAACATAAATGCCCTTGTCCTGATACATCTTATATTAAGATAGACACTCTTCAATCCATCCTATTGTCAGCAATGTTGCTCTCTCAACTGCTTATCCTTCTCCACTGTCTCTCTACAAGCTGCATCTGCCTGTATACTGATTGTCATATCACACTGTTTCCCATCCCCTTGCCAAGCTAGTTGGAACATTCCTAACAAGTCTAGCAAATCTACCCAAAGGATATTGGTTCCCTTCATGTTCAGGTGTAACCTGTCCTTTTTTGTACAGGTCATATGTACCCCAGAAGAGATCCTAATGATCCACAAATTTGGCACCTTACCTCCTCAGGCACACACCTGCCAAATCATACTGTCCTTACCCTCATTGATGCATGGTACAGACACCAATCCAGAGATTATTACTCTTGAAGTCCTGCTTTTCAGCTTCCTACCTAGCTCCCTGTATTCTCTCTTCAGGACTTCCTCCATTTTCCTACCTATGTTGTTGGCAGTAGAATGTACTACAAATTCTGGCTGCTCACCATCCCAGTTTAGAATGCTGTGGAACTGATCTGAGATATCTGCTGTCGGCACGTGGGAGGCAACATGCTATCCCAGAGTCCTTTCCATTTTCACAGACTCTTCTGTCTACTCCCCTATCTATGGAATCCCCTATCACCACTGCTCTCATCTTCCCCTTCCGTTCTCAGCCAGAGCCAAACTCATAGTCAGAGACCTGGTTGCTGTGCCTTTCCTATGGTAAATAGTTTCTCCCCATCCTGCACAGCTGTTTAGAAACATGTTGTTTAGGAGAATGGCCACAGGGCTACATTGAACTATCTGTCTATTTCCTTTCCCTCTCCTTACAGTCACCTAGATACCTTCCTCTTGCAACTTAATATGGATTACAAATATTAGTGCCAGTGACTAGTGGTGTCCCACAGGGGTTAGAGCTGGGACTGCTTCTCTTTATGCTGTATGTCAATGATTTAAATGGGATTGTTGCCAGATTTGCCGATGGTACGAAGATTAGTGGAGGGACAGGTAACATTGCAGGTAGGCTGCAGATGTCATAAGGGGGCATGAGACTGGACCCAAGTGCAGGATGCAGGCACAGAAGTACTAGGGGCAAGACAGGACAACTGAACCATAGACAAGATGTGGGGACCATGGCGTGCGTGAGGGACGTGGCGTTCAAGGTGATTCTAGGGGTTCTGAGAGAGTCTTGGAGTTCAGGCAGGAGAGTCCCCCGCCGGGCAACAGCAGTCCGGCCTAGCTTACCCAACAGAGGCAAGGAGTAGGAAGGGGCAGAGACCCCGCTGGGCAATGGCAGTCTGGCCTGGGTTACCCGACGGAGGCAAGGGATAAGAAGGGGTCCGAGTCATCTGGGCGGGCTGCATAACTCCTGGGCAGAGCCCGGACCTCCCAGACAGGAACACAGGGGCCTGAGCAAGTCGCAGGGCACCTGGGCAGGTTGCAGGGCACAACCCATCAGCAGCGAAGGATAGGACAGGGCAGAGTCCCCTACCAGGCAACAGCAGTAGAGCCTGCTTACCCAACAGGGGCAAGGAATAAAAAGGGAGATCGGTCCAGGGTGGCTGCCAGACTTACTCACAGAACTCGTCTTGACAGTGGGTACTCCATGCCAGGAAGAGCAGTAGGAACCATGATAAACAGCACAACCCCCCAACTATGCTCAGTCCCAGAGTCCTTTATATACACTGTCAGCCGATAGGCATCAGGTGCGTCTCCTTAAGCCAAGATGATCCTCGGGTAACTAATTGGGCTCAAGGGCGAGACGAGGGACGGCTACAAGACCCGGAGTATGGAGTCCGCGGACCGGATCAGGAACCGGAATGCGGGCTCCGGACCGGACCATTACAGCAGAAGGACTTAGATTAGGAGAATGGGCAAGAAAGTGGCAAATGAAATACAATGTTGGAAAATGCAGTCATGCACTTTGGTAGTAGCAATAAATGTGCAGACTGTTTTCTAAATTGGGACAAACTGCAAAAATCTGAGATGCAAAGGGACTTGGGAATCCTTGTGCAGAACACCTTAAAGGTTAACATGCAGGTAGTGTTGGTGTTGAGGAAGGCAAATGCCATGTTGGCATTCATTTCAAGAGGTCTAGAATACAAGAGCAGGGATGTGATGCTGAGGCCTCACATTCTGAACAGTTTTGGGCTCCTCACTGAAGAAAAGATGTGCTGGCATTTTGGAGGATACAGAGGTGGTTCACAAGGATTATTCCGGTAATGAAAGGGTTATCATTAAAGGAGAGTTTGGTGGCTCTGGGTCTGTACTTGTTGGAATTCAGAAGTATGGTTGGGGAGGAATCTCAATGAAACCTTATGAATGTTGAAAGCCCTAGAGAGAGGAGATGTGGAAAGGATGTTTCTCCAAGGTGGGAGAGTCCAGGACAAGAAGGCACAGCCTCAGGATAGAGGGGTGCCCTTACGAAACAGATGCGGAGAAATTTCTTTAGCCTAACGGTGGTGAACTTGTGGAATTTGTTGCCACATGCAGCTGTGGAGGCCAGGTCATTGGGTCTATTTAAGGCAGAATTGATAGGTTCTTGATTGGACATGGCATCAAAGGTTATAGGGAGAAGGCCGGGAACTGGGATTGAGGAGGAGTAAAAATTGATCTGCCATGATTGAATAGCAGAGCTATTCGATGGGCCAGATGGCCTAATTCTACTCTTATGTCTTATGGTATTCCTTTTCAGTGCTAAAGAAGGGTCTCAGCCTGAAATATCGACTATTTATTCATGTCCATAGATGCTGCTTGACCTGCTTAGTTCTTCCAGCGTTTTTTTTATATTCACGTGTTGCTCCGGATTTCCAGCATCTGCAGGTTCCCTTGTGTTGAGCAAATTTAGAAATCAGATTTGTAAACAGGTTGAAGCACCCAGGATTTCCTGAAGTTTAACTTGTAGCTTGAATTGGCCGTTAAGAAGGCAATTGCAATGTTAGCATTCATTTCCAGAGGACTAGAATATAAAAGCAAAGATATAATGCTATACACAAGAGATTCTGCAGATGGTGGAAACCGAGAGGAGCTCATACAAAATGCTGGAGGATCTCACTGGGTCAGGCAGCATCTCTGCAAAGGAATAAAGAGTCATTATTTCAGGCTGAGACACCCTACATGACTTGATATTTCACCAGGAATGTAATGCTGAGGCTCTATAAAGCATTGGTTAGACAGCACTTGGGGTGTTTGAGCAGTTTTGAGTCCCTTATATAAGAAAGGATAGTATCATAAACATGGAACAGTATATCATTGGAACAGGCCCTTTGACGCACAATGTTGTGCCAAACTAATTAAATTAGTAACCAAATGACCAAAGAAACTTCTGCCTACACTTTGAATTCCTCCATGACAATAAGCCCATTGTTTTTACATGTTTCCTTAATGTACATGCATATCTGTTCCTCAATGTCGTGATGGCTATCAGGGGACAGACAGTTTGTAGTATAATCCCATCAGAGTGATTGCACCCTTCCTATTTTTGTTCTACCATATAGGCTCAGTGGAGAAGCCCCCATTCTGTCCCCTGTGACTGCAGCTGTGATATTGTCCCTGATTACTAGTGTAACTCCTCCCACCCCCATCCCTACACCTCTCACTATCTTTTCAAAAACATCAAAACTCTGGAACATTAATCACCCATTCCTGTCCCTCTCTCAACCAAGTCTTGGTTGAACCAATGCAGGCAAAATTCCAGACAACAACGCATGAACTTTGGCACAGAACCAATCAGTGACAAGATTTCCTCCCCACATCATAATCGAAATGATGACCAATCAGCTGATTGATAGGCAAATAAGGCCAAGTTTTCAGAGAACATTAATACTGCACCAATCATGCCTCCTCGTATAAAGACAAAACGTTTGTAAGGGAATTGCCAAGATCAGAGAACAACTCAACTCAACCATCAACCACCTGAGCTGCACATTTTCCAAATTATTTCCATAAACTTTATTCATGATTAGAAATATTTACGAGATTAAAATCGTGCAATGCCTTTTCTTTCCTATATTTGCAGAAAATACGTTTAGTGCTCAGTGTTAATTATAGCACCGAGAAATTTAAAGTTGCTGACCCTCTCTATTTCTGACGCCCCACCCCCCACAATGTGAGCTGGTTCATGGAAGTTTTCCTCCTCCTGAAGTATAGATTTATGGATTGTTCCACCGGGGAGCCAAATTCAAAAGTTTTGAATTATTTTTGTCTATGAAATTATTAGATTTTGGTCCATGTGTGTTTGAACAGTATAATCCAAATTCAAAGTCTACTTAGAAATCTAGAGTTAACTAATGATATCTTACAGGGGCATCAAAAATGCCGATGTAAGCAGTCACTGCTTATCAATAATATCTTTGCTTTTCAGATTTGAAGGAATGTTTTTCCAGTTGTGATTAAAATAATCTAAATCAGATACTTTCTTCGAGTTAATTTTTTGAGGAATGAGTGTAAAATGTGTGGTGGATTTTCAAATTATGATTGAATTTACCTTCATGAAAACTTGAAATGATGCATTCCAATCTACAGGTTTACGTTGTACATAGCCTTCTGATTTTAGGTAATTTATCCAAGAACTAAAACTGATATTTTTATTTAAAAAATTTGCAGATGCGTGTGTCCCCACAAAATTGTTTAGAGTCTTATCCAGCCAGAAACTTTCGATGAACCATGAAATCTGCCAACTGCTGAAGGCCAGATGAATGGCATTCAAGTCTGGCGACCAAGTAAGATACATGAGTTTTAGATATAATCTCTGGAAAGACATTCCACAGGGGAAGTGGCAATTTCCGACCAAACTCAAATCACCGAAGGATGCTCAACAGCTTCAGCAGGGCTTGAAACCTATCACCTCTTACAAAATGAAGCCAAGCAACATAGGTGACAACTAGGCTTCGCTCTCAGATGACCCCAATGCCTCTATGCTCACTTTGATCATCAAAGCATGGAGGAACATTTGCGAACTCTCACAGCTGCCTATGACCCTGCGATTTCAGTCTCTGTGGGAATGCGAGAGCATCCTGTAGGAGAGTGAACCCATGGAAAGCATTTGGCCCAGACCGGGTACCTGGCTGAATACTAAAGGCCAACTGGCTGGAGCATTTACCAATATCTTTATCCTCTCGCTTTGGCAGTCTGAGGTACCTACACGCTTCAAACAGGTTTCAATTATACCAGTGCCTAAGTACAACGTGGTAACCTGCCTCATTGACGATCATCCAGTCACACTTACATCCACTGTGATGAGGTTATTTCTGAGGTTGGTAACGAAACGTATCAACTCTTGTCTGAGAACTGACTTGGAATTTTTTTCCATTTTGCTTGTTGCACGATAGATCCACAGCTAATGCCATTTCATTATGTTCACTCCAGGAACATAAAAATAAGAACATAAAACAGTGCAGCACAGGAACAAACCAGTCGGCCTACAATGTTGTTCCAAACCAGCTAAAAAGCAAATCAAAATCACGGAAACACGAATCCTTCCTACATACACCTTGTCCATATCTCTCCATGTTCCTAATCTCCATGCTCCCTTTGAAACGTCGCTTAAAATCATTCCATGTATTTCCATCTACCACCATAGTCGGCAATGCATACCAGACATCCACGATTCTCTGAGTAAAAAACTTACCGCTCACATCCCCCTTGAACCTACCCCCTCTCAGCTTCAAATGCGTATCCTCTAGTGTTAGGCACTTCACTCCTGGGAAACAGATACTCTCTGTTCACTCTATCTATGCCTATCATATTGTTATAAACCTCTATCTGATCTCCACCCAGGCTCTGGCGCTCCAGAGAAAGCAAATCAAGTTTATTCAACCTCTCACGATAGCACATATACTCTAAACCAGGCAGTATCCTGGTAAACATCTTCTGCACCATCGCCAGTCTCAACGTCTTTCCATTAGTGTGGAGACCAGATCTGTAGGTCATGGTCCGGATCGTTTCCCCTTTAAATTTAGTTAGGTGGTGATCCGGACCATTGATTCCTTGTTCCCTTCTAATTCCGTTTCACGCGTCCCTTGAGCTTGGCAATCAAGGTAATCTAACCTCGACCCGAACCGGCAGCTTATAAGCCCTTGGCTTTAGCCATTCGGGGCGAGAGTGTTAAGAAACCTTTGCAAGTCGCCGCCGCTACGCAAGCCAGAGTCATCCAGCCCGCATCGGAGTAACAGCAATTCACCTTCCTGCGCCAGAGTGTAGTCCAGGCTCCTCAGCGAAGGGAAAAGGAAGCAGAGCCTATTGAACAGAGGCTGCCCCCAAGTAATGAATGGCTTCCGATGCCGTTGCTTGCGCGAAGAGGTCGTGCCCCAGATTCTGCTGCAAGGAGTGACTCGAGATCACCAGGAAACATAAGCTATTCACCAGCGTTCTTCACTAAACTGGAAAATACTTCCCCAATGGTGAAGTCAAAGAAACAGGAAATATTTCGTAAGTTGAATTCCTCTGGCGGCGGGGAGCCTGACATTGCTAATGCTCAACCTGGGACTGAGATATTTAACCTTCTTGCGGTTACATCAGGTGTGGTTTCATACAAGACAGGCGGAGTCCTGACTCGATGCTCATGCCCCTTGTCCACGTCTACTCCTCGAAGAAGAGTCCCGGCTCGATGCCTGAACTGAAGGAGGAGTCCTGGTTCAATATTCCTTGTCCTGTGTTTTAGTGTCCATGTTTCTGGCTGCAGCGATCCATGGTGTTTAAGTGTCTGGCGGCGGTGAATCAAAGTCCTAGTCTCCAAGTCCAAGGTCCGCGGTTGTGCATGTTCCCATTGTCCAAGTCCCTAGTCCCCTAGTCCAAGGTTCGTGTTCCTCTTTGTCCTCCTTGATTTCCCGATTTTCTGTGTAGCGAGTAATAAACACTATTTTATTGAAGTTAAGGAAGATGTGTTTGTGTCCTGCTTGTGGGTCCTCTCCCAACACTCTTATCTCCACCTCGTGACACTGTATGCAATACTCCAGGTGTGGCCTAACTACAGTGTTATAAATTTGCAACGTAACCGCCTGACTTTTAAACTCAATGCCTTCACTGATAAAAGCTAGCAATCCGTAAACCTTCTTAAACATCTTTTCGACCTGAATAGCCACATTCAGACAGGTATGAACTTGGATATCAAGATCTCTGTTTAGCAACACTATTAAGGATCTTCCCATTAACAGTGTATTGTTTCCTTGCATTTGCCCTACCCAGGTGCAATACTTTGCATTTATCTGGGTTAAACTCCATCTGCCATTTTTCAGCCCATAGCGTAAGCTCTACCCACAATGATTCGACATTTTCTGAGCCTATGTAACCTCTTTCTAATGATTCGATTACATTTATTTTAACAACACAGCCACACCATCCCTCTAGCTATTTGCCTCTCCTTTCGGTACAATGTGTATCCTTAGACATTAAGCTACCAGCTATAACCTTTCAGGCATGATTCAGTAATGCCGACAACGTCATATATGCCAATGTTTAACTCAGTTATGAGTTCATTTACCTTGTTCCATACACTGTCCACATTCAAATATAACACCTTCAGGCCCTTTTTGATTTTGTTTGCCCTCGACACTGCAACTCATCTTGCTGATTGCAATTTTACCCTATCATCAGCCTCTCCTTGCTAGCATTCTCACTACAAACTGTCTTGGTTCATAAACCAACTACCTCATCCTCAGCACTATTACTCCGTTTCCCACCCCACTGCCAAATTAATTTAAACGCTCCCGAACAGCTGTAGCAAATCTGGCCGTAAGGATGTTGGACCCTTAGGGTTCAGATGTAACCCATCCCTTTTATACAGTTTGTACCTTCCCCAGAAGAGATTCTAATAATCGATAATTGTGAACCCCTGCATCAGTTCCTCAGCCACGTATTCACCGATGAAATATTCCTATTTTCCTTAACATTGTAACAGAAACTCTCAAAAGCAATATACTTGATGTTAACAGGCACTGTGTGTGTCAGCAGTCAGTCAAACTAATTCTTTCCTCTGTCAATCAGCTTCAAAATGTTGCTACTCTGTCATTCGTTGCCACGCCCACTGATCATCATCATTTCCCCGACCACTGTTCAGAGCCGCAAACTCTGCACATGTGCTGAGCCATCTCTGGTTTTTGACACTTTTCCACTGAACATACAACAATTGGTTCCTCATTCTGCTTTCAAACACTGTGCATAGAGGTGTGTTCTATCAACCCAGCTGTGTGAGACCAAGTAATTTGGAGGCAGTGAAACTGTCTCAAAACATTAAAAAGAGCTGAAGAGGAGGAGGTTAGCTACCAATGTCAGTCTTCCGCAGCCAAGAAATTTGAGGATGGAGAACATGTGGGATATAACTGCAGTCAGCTTCTTGTCTTCTTCGGTCTTCAGAAAGTCACGCATGAAATACAAGGGAAACCTTTGTTTGGAACCCATCACCACAGGGAGAGCGAAGGGGTGAACAGCAGTGTGGAACAGAATTTCTGGCAGGGACCAGCTAGGTTGAGTTGACTCCCTATTGTACACTCTGGGTGTTGTAGATTCACTAGGTGCCTGAGAGAGAGTTTACAATAGAACTGATTTATAATCCACAGATCCAGAATAGGAAACTCCAGTCCCATCAAACATGAACAGAAGAAATTCCTCCTATACCCAGTGACCAGGATTCAGAACTAGGTGCAGCAATAATTTCAGATTTCAACACCAAAAGTCACTTTTGAACTTGCCTCTGGATTCGACAATTGTAATGGTTAAATATCCAGCACGCTGTCGATTTAAACTTCTCCTCATTGTAAACTCGGTGTGTCACGAAGAGGGGTGAGTGAGTGAATCCCTTCCCATATTCAGAGCGGGTGAACGTCCTCTCCCCAGTGTGAATTGACTGGTGACTCTGTAGGTCATATGTCTGAATGAATCACTTCCCACAGTATGGACAATTGAATAGTCGTCCCCAGTATGAACTAACTGGTGTGCCTGCAGTTGAGATGACTGAGTAAATCTTTTTCCTCAGCCAAAGCAGGCGAACGGCCTCTCCTAATGTGAACTGACTGGTGTGCCAGTCATTAAGATGACTGGATAAATCCTTTTCTTCAGTCAGAGCAGTTGAATGGACTGTCTCTAGTATGAACTAACTGGTGTCTCTGTAGACTGGATGACCGAGTGAATCCCTTCCCACAGTCTGTGCAGATGAAAGGCTTCTCCCCAGTGTGAATTCGCTGATGTACCTTCAGTTCTGCTCTTATGTCTTGTAATCCTGTCTTATTTACTCAAGCTGATCCAAGCTGTCCTATAGCAGTCTTCATATTCAGAAACATTCTCTAAAGCTTTGTGTTTGCAATCAACCACTTCACTTCAATCAATCAATGGGGCTTATTCTTCCAGCCTTTTCTTAATTGCATCCCAACTATCTGGTAAATTCTGCTTCCCCTCTCCTCTATCATCCTTATCACGACATGTCAACTGCATTATTTATTGGGAAGACTGCATGGCAGCCATCTAAATAGCAATTTATTCTTAATTCCCTGAAGTTCACCCCAAGTCTTTTAGCTTTAGGAATTTCATGACCACTTGTCATTTTTTTACTGGGTCTGGCAGTCGATGATAAATCTCTTGTTTCCTTTTATAATCTCCATTTTCATTCTTGCGTACTTTCATTCCCTTAGTTTTTAGTGGGGAAAGTGGTGGTGACATGGCTGCTAGACCAATCAGCTCACCACTGTCATCATTGGAGGACTCTGTTGAGCCAGTAATTCATCCATTTTGCAGTTCCTTGGAGTTCCCAAGATGGTACTGTTTCTGAGGAAAACTCAGTGTTCCCTGCATTCCACCATGTGATATCACTGTTAACACCGCCCACCAAAGGCCCCTGCTGTGCATTGCAACTTTGTTTTTTCTGTTTGTAACTCTGAAAAGTGCGCGTCCATACGGCTACATTTATCATGTTGTTTTATCACTCCGTCAGTTAACAAGGCAATTCGTTCGTTAAGACTTTTTACCGTCTCTATCATAGTGTTCCTTCAACATGTTTCGCATTTCTTCCTTTACTCCCAATCGATTAGTTAAATTATTTTTTTAATTTACTTTCTCAGTTCATTTACCATGTGCTTGCTTTAGATCACACACTTGATTTTCTAACCTAACACGTTCACATTTAAATTCATTTATTTATCTTTCTAGATTGGCAAGCTCATGTTTTCTTAGCTCTGATAATAGAGCCTTTAAAAAAAAATCCCAAGCACATTTTCTGAATCACATTCCATATCTTTTCAACATCACTCATAAGACAAATTCCATTAGACTAGTATCAATAGCATATTTCTTCCAGACTGTTTCATTAATCGCATCAAATTCATATATTCAAGTAAATGCCAAAACCCTCTGTTATCTGTTCTCTCATGCTGGAGATTCTGCAATTTGTTTCTCAACTTTGCCCTTGTTTTAGATGGATCTCAATGAGTACTCTTACTTAGATGTCAATCACAGTATTAGAATCACAATCCAAAATGTGGAACTAGAGTTGACTGAAAATATAATACTAGAGTTAAAACCCAAAGCATCAATAGTCACAACCCAAAATTTTACTGGAGCTGCACCTGAAATATCAATAGTTGGCCCACAGTATCAATAGAGTCACAAACCAAACTTTTGTGCCCAAAAGTATCAAAAGTTGCAAGCCAGAATATTATTAAGCAGACACTTCTGTACTGAAATAAGTCAAATCCTAAGATAAGGGAGGACCTGTTGGAAGATACACAGGTATAGCATGTTTAGCCCAGCCAATTACCAAAAAAAGGATAGTTAACTGCTATGTAACTGTAATATCACTTTGCCACCAGTAGAGGGAGTCTAACACCACATATTATGAAAAAGAAAAGTTAAAAATAAAATTTACGGTATATGTTAGTGAAACTAGAATTTCAGTCTTGCGAAAAACTCAATTCAATTAATGCCTTACTAAAGACATAAGGACAACCGATTCCAACACTTTCCATCTCCATGTTCTTGAATTTGGTCTGCGAACATGTGTTTCTCTTTGATATAAAGAGTAAGTGACTTACCTGTATCAGGAACTATTAATGCAGATGCAGTGCACAATGTCATTTTTAAAACTTGAAATGCTTTCAGTTGTTCTTCATTAAGAATTACAGAGTTGTCTGAACCCTTGCTATTCCTCAGCGGATTGTTGAGTGGTTGAACAACACCAGCTTGTCAATACATTAATTAGCAATGGACACTGATGAAGGGTCTCAGCTCAAAGTTTTGACTGTTTACAGTTTTCTATAAATGCTGCCTGATTTTCTGAGTTACTTCAGCATCTTGTGTGCCGCACAGTTGAAGTTGCTGTCTGTGCTTTCTGACATTGTTTCAATTTGAGCCACGAGCAATTTAGATCAATTGAATTAAAAACACAAGAGATTCTGTAGACACTGGAAATCCACAGCAATACACACAAACACAAGTACTTCCAGCATTTTGTGTGTGTGACCTTGAATTACCATTCTGCTTTCAGACGCTCAAGGACAGTGGTTTATAGTAACAACTAAGCTCTGTGAGTCACAGCTCTTTAGAAGCAGGAGAAGTGGCCATAATGTTGAAATGACCAGGGAATAATTTGATTAACTACCAATGTCAGCCTTCTTCAGGCCAGAGATTTGTGGGCCAAAGAACATGTTAGTCACCACTGCAGTCAGCTCACCTTCAGTCTGCAGAGAGTCAAGCAGGAAATTCAAGGGAAACCTCTTCACCCATAGAGTGTTTGGAATTGATCACCACATATATACAGCAGGAAAGGATTTAAAAGGAACATCACGGAACAGAAACAATAACAGGCTTTGCTGAGTTGATTCCCTACTGTAAACTGGGTGTGCTGTAGATTCACTCAATACCTGAGACAGAGTTTCAAATAGAACTGATTTATTTGTCATGGAACCAGAATATTAAACTCCAGTCCCATTAAACGTGAATATCAGCAGAAAAAAAACTTCTACCATGCCCAGTGACCAGGGTATAGAACTGGGTTTGATGAACAGCAGCAAAAGTTGCAAAGTTCAACACCAACAGTCGCTTTTGAACTTGCCTTGGAATTTAGCAAACAGAAATGGTTAAATATCCAGCATGCAGCTTATTTAAACTGTTTCCCCAGTGCGAATTGGGTAGTGTGTCACAAGGGTGGATGAGTGAGTGAGTCCTGTCTCACATTCAGAGCAGGTTAATGCTCCACATCCACCCCCCCCCCCACACGTGTGAACTCACTGATGTTGCAGTAGGGCAGAATGGCTGAATGGGTAACCCTCACTGTGAACTGACTGGTGTGCCTGTAGCTGAGATGACCAAGTGAATCCCTTCCCACAGTCTGAGCAGGTGAATGTTTTCTTCCCAGTGTGAACTAACTGGTGTTGCAGTAGGGCAGATGACCCAGTGAATCCCTTTCCACAGACTGAGCAAGTGAACGGCCTCTCTCCAGTGTGAACTTACTGATCTACCTTCAGTTCAGATGACCGAGTGAATCCCTTCCCACATTCTGAGCAGGAGAATGGTCTCTCCCCAGTGTGAGCGCACTGGTGTGCCAGCCAGTTAGATGAATGAGAGAATCGCTTTCCACAGTCTGACCAGCTGAACGGCCTCTCTCCACTGTGAACCCGCTGATGTATCTTCAGTTAAGATGATCGAGTGCATCCCTTCCCACATTCAGAACAGATAATGGCCTCTCTGCAGTGTGAATTTGCTGGATTGCCTGGTGTTCAGATGTTTGAGTAAATCCCTAACTGAGCCAATCCTAACTCACTGGGGTCTGCAAGTAAGGAAATCCAGGATCCAATTGCACAAGGGGGTCTTGAGGCCCAGGTCTTGGAGTTTACTGACTACTTCAAAGGGGATGATGGTGTTAAATGCTGAGCTGGAATCAATAACGAGCATCCTGATGTATGCAACTTTGCTGTGGAGATGTTCCAGGGTTGTGTGAGTGAGATAGCATCGGCTGTAGACCTTTTGCTTTGGTAATCGAATTGAACGGATCCAAGTCACTTCTCCGACAGGAGCTGATTTATCAAGGACAGGTCGCTAAACCGAGTTAATATATGGAGGGATCTTGGGGTCCAAGTTCATAGCTCCTTAAAGGTGGCAACAGAAGTTGATGGGGTGGTGAAGAAGGCATATACCATGCTTGCCTTTAGTACTCGAATCCGCTACCAGCCGTGGTGCTGGAGATGGATACATTCGGGACTTTTAAGAGACATTCAGATAGGCAGATGAATGTGAGGAAAATATATGGGTATGGACATTGTATCGGCATAAGAGTTGAGGAGAAGGAGATGGAGGAGGAGAAGGAGAAAGCCCTTAACTCTAAGTGGAGTCATCGGGACGCCGCCGTGACGGCGTTTTTTTAAAGCAGGCTTTCTTATTTACGAGGCCGAGTTGCTAGCTCGAGGCTTAACCCAGCACGGATGAGAAGCGTGCAAGGGAATCGGCTGCATTCGAATTATGAGCCTTTGCTCTGAAGTCCGGCGCTGATACCACTTCGCCACCAACCGGCTTAAACTTTAAAGGAGTTCCCGAATTTAATATTTTTGTGCAACATTAAGCCCTTCATTTGGGCCATTGTTCCAGGAAATCTTCGCATTATGACTCCCACGTGTTTCGCATTATTGCAGTGACACGAATCAAAGAAAGGCTCTTCACTTCGAATAAGGAAGAGACACGTGACTGCTCAGACGCCGGTCTTACATGTGATATCAGAATTTATAGTCTGTCTTGCCGCGCAGATCACGCTGATCTCTGTTCATATTCAGGTAGAATATAGTGACCGAGATCTTCCTCGGTAGAAAGCAATTAATCGTAACGCCTTTTTCCTCCGCAATCAGACTGGAATCCAGCGACAAGGTGGGCCTGGGCAGATCTGCAAACGCAAGGGAAACAAAGAAAACACGAAGACCAGTTGAAATTAAGGCGGTTTTATCACACAACACAGCGACCAAACAGCAAGAAAGAACAACGGCATTCAAAGAACAATAAACTATTTTTAACATTTTCACTCTGGGCCTTCACGACCACTGTAAAGGGTAAATAAGAACAAATTACATTGATTCTACATCAAACCCCCACAAATCTTTCAAAGCCGCCTCGCAGAAGAACCCTCGTCACTATTACGTGATTTCCTTTTGGGAGAGCTCTCCTCTCACAAATCGGATTTTCAGTCCTCCCCATCTGTTCCAGAATCAGCTTTGAAACCATGATGTCTGTCTTTCAAGCACTCAATTCCCTGGAACTAATCTCACATCTAACAGAATCATGACGGAAATAAAAAGAACAGTACGTCAACCAAAACAACCCCCACTTACCGTCATTCAGTTATTCCACGGCCGCATTCGTATCTCAACGACATCATTTCACCGTATCTCCGTCATTATATCATTCTCTGGATCCGATACCCTACCAGCATTATGGACAAATTGTAGAGGGTAGAGATGAAAACAATATATGCGCAGGTAATCACGGTCTGTCGGATCCCATCCTTGCTTACAGATTATGTAACACTACATATAAGTGCTAAAATACAAATATTTCCTGTATTTATCAGGGTGTAACTGATAATTGGAACAATTCTTGGACGGAGACTTAGATCATGATTAATATACTCTGTACACGTTAAAAGTTGGTATCCAGTTATTGGACGACGCTTAACTAAATAATTATAAAGAGTTATGATGAAGAGAATACACTCAGGCATATGTTAATATTATTTCTACTCTTCAGCTGAGAATAGTCTTTAACTGCCCCACAGGCTAGACTGGGGAATTATATGGACGGGAATTTAAACCTACCCTTTGGACCATGATGTATGGTCCAAAAGAAACAGTGGAGCCAACTAAGCAGAATGAAGTGACTTGAGCGGAGATCCCCAGAATTTTATTATAGAGATCGCTGGAACATTCATCGTGGTACAGTTTTGTATGCGAATTATTTCACCAGCAGGGGGAGTGTGATATTTATTGAATGGAGATCACGACAAGAATATTGAAAGTAATAACTACGCAGCGTTGATGTAAAATTGTCTTACTTATATCTCAAATATGATGCACGTCAGTGTGAAGAATAAGAACTTACACAACATTTGGAAATTAGATTTCAGTATGGTGAATTAAGAACTGCGGATGGTATCCAAATCTGGATGATAATGGTAGACTGAACCGGTGAGCATGTTAGGGCACGGATTCCCAAGCTGGAGTACCTGGACCCCTTCGTTAATGCAAGGTCCGTGGCATGATAAAAGTTGGGAGCTCTTGCCTTGCAAACACATAACTTCACAGTTAAATCACTAAGAAATCATATTCATTTCTCATAGCGAACTCCGAAGAAAATACTTATTTCACGATGAAGCACGTGAAGCATTCACAACTCATCTAAGGGGAATAGTAAACAGAGCACAGACACGTAGAGTAAAGAATTTCTTCATCTTTCATCGTTTCTTTAGCTGTGATGGTAAATGTCCAGTAGGGGGAGCCTACTGAACAGAAGACGACCAACAGTGGATGGAGTGGTAAACTGTACCAAGATTTATTCGAAATGACTTATCGAAGGTGCTCAGGCTCTCTGCTCCCTTACCAAGACCTGCCCCTCCCCAATAGTTGTATCGTCAGGAAACTTGGACACAAAGCCATCAATTCTGTTATCCAATTCATTGACACATAACGTGAAAAGAAGCTAACCCAACACTTACCCCTGCGAAAACTGGTAGTTACTAGCAGCCAACCAAACAAGGCCCTCTTTATTCCTACTCTGCCTCTGCCTGTCAGTTAATCTCTACCCATGTCAGTATCTTTCCTGTAATATTAGGGTGTATTATCTTCTTTAGCTGCCTCATATTCACCACCTCGTCAAAGGCCTTTTAAAGATCCAAGTAAACAACATCCACCCACTTTCCTTTGTCTTTCCTGCCTGTTATAACCTCAACTAATTCGCACTGATTTGACAGGATTTCCCATCAAGGCAACCAAGCTGACATTGGTTCCTTTTTATCACGTGTCTCGAAATATCACAATACACGATCCTTAATAATGGATTCCAACATCTTTTCAACAACTGAAGTCAGGCTATGTGACAAATGATTTCCTTTCTTCTGCCTCCTTCAATTCTGAAAGACCTCCAGAACCATTCCTGAATCTACTGATTCTTGAAATATCATTACTAATGCCTCCACAATCTCTTCAGCTACCTCTTTTCAGCCCCGTGGTGTAGTCCATCTGGTCCAGCTGACCTATGTACCTTCAGAGCTCTCAGCTTTCCAAACACCTTCTCCTTACTGATGACAGCTACACTCCCTTCTGCACACCGACGCTCTCGAATTCATGGCATATTAGATAGATAGATAGATAGATAGATAGATAGATACTTTATTCATCCCCATGGGGAAATTCAACATTTTTTCCAATGTCCCATACACTTATTGTAGCAAAACTAATTACACACAATACTTAACTCAGTAAAAATATGATATGCATCTAAAATCACCCTCTCAAAAAGCATTAATAAATAGCTTTTAAAAAGTTCTTAAGTAGTTTACTTAAATACATTGAATGGTAACTTAAGCTCAGTCCTAACCCCGGCACTTTAACATATCTTACTCCTGGCGGTTGAATTGTAAAACCGAATGGCATTGGGGAGTATTGATCTCTTCATCCTGTCTGAGGAGCATTGCATTGATAGCAACCTGTCGCTGAAACTGCTTCTCGGTCTCTGGATGGTGCTATTCAGAGGATGTTCAGGGTTTTCCATGATTGACCGTAGCCTACTCAGTAGTCTTCCACAACGAAGACTGACTGAAAATACATAATGAGTTCGAGGCCATTTCTTTGCCCCCATTACTCCCAGATTAGAGACAGTTTCCGATTATTTTCCGATGGTCGGTGCATGACACACGCTGTCAGAAAGTGCAGTAGCAATGTATAGGGAGCATATCTACTGAGGCCTTTCTTTACTCTTCATACACCTGAAAAAGGTTTTGGTTTTTTTTTATATTATAGGCTATCTTTGCTTCATATTTCATCTTTTCTCCTCTCATTGCATTTTGGGTGCCTTACGTTGGTTTTTAAAAGTTTCCCAATCCTCTACCTTCCCAAATATTTTTCTATGCTGTATGCTGTCTCCTTTGCTTGAATGTTGTCTTTGACTTCCCTTGTTAGCCACGGTAGTTTCATCTTCCCTTTAGTATACTTGTACTTCTTTGGACCCGCACATTCCGAATTGCTCCCAGAAAATCCAACCCTTGCTGTTCTGCTGGCCATTCCTGCTAGTGGTCCCCTTCCAATGAACTTTGGCCTGCTCCTTTCTCAGGCCTCTATAGATCCTCTTATTCCATTGTAACACAGATACATCTGATCTTAGCTTAATCCAACTGTACTGCAGGGCGAATATTATGATAACTTCTTCCTTTGCCTTAAGCTCCCAATCAAATCCGGTACAGAAAAGAAATCCAATCCAGAATTGTCTTTTCCCTGGTTGGTTCAATCACAACCTACTCCAAAAACCCACCTGACAAATGCCTTCTCTGGGATCAACACAATCCTGATTTTTCACATTTTACCTGCATATCAAAATCCCCCATGACTATCATGGCATTGCCCCTTTCCCATGCACTTTCTGTCTTCCTTTGGAATTCGTACCCCATATCCTGGCTACTGTTTGGAGGCCATCTGGGTCTTCTTACCTTTGCAGTTTCTGAACTCTACTCTCAAGGATTCTAATTCTTCTGATCCTATGTTAACTACTTATGAGATTTTGATGTTACTTTTAAACAACAAAGTCACTCCACCTCACCCACCCCACCTGCCTATATTTATGTACAATGTGTATCCTTTGACGTTAGGCTCCCAACTCTGATCTTTTTCAGCCATCACTCAGTGATGCTCACAACATCATACCTGCCACTCTCTGACTACAGTACAAGTTCAACTACCTTGTTCTGTATGTCTCGTGCATTGAAATATAACACCTGCAGTCTTGTATTCAACACCCTTTTCAGTTTGCTGCAAATGCTACCAGAAGTTAAATTCTTATCTATTTCTAAAATATTATGTATATTAATTTGTTCTGGAGACTTTTGAAGTCTCCCCTGGACTTTAATTTATCAGCACCTCTGCAAACTGTAGATCTGTTGAACCTACTCTTTAAAGAAACATTTCAACCCATCCCACAGACAAAAGTTTTGCCCAATCATCTGCTTTCCTTCTTTACAATCTCACTACACATTGGATCTATTTGTATAACAACTGCCCCATCCTCCGCCCTATCACTCTGGTTCCCATTTCTATGCCGAATTAGTTTACACACTCTGCAACATCTTCAGCAAACTTGCCCGGAAGAATACTGCCCAACCTACCCCATGCCCCCGAATCAAGGTGCAACTAATCCTGTTTGTAGAGGTCATATGTTTTCCAGAAGAGATCGCAATGATCCAGTATTCTGAAGCACTGCCCCAATTTTTCAGCCACGCTTTCACCTGCCAAAACATCCCTTACTTATCCTCACTGGCGCCTGTGCAGACAGCAGTGTAGAGACAACTACCCTTGAGCTCCTGCTTTCCAGCTTTCTATCTAACACCCCACATTGTCCCTTTAGTACTTCATCGCTTTTCTTACTTATTTCGTTGATATCAACATGTAACACAGCTTCTGGTGATTCAGTCTTCCTTGTACAAACATCTCTGATCCTGGCATCTGGTACAATTCGGGTGTCTCTTGCACGTCCACATAATGTCCTGCCTGACCTTCTAACTATGGAATCCGCTATCAGTAGTGCACTCCTCTTCTGCCCTATTTCCCTCTGAGCCACGAATGGAGCCAGACTCACTGCTAGAGATTTGGTTGCCGCGGCTTTGCCCTGGTGGATCATCCCCCCTTTCATCACCACTATCAAAAGTGGTGTACTTACTGTTGAGGTGAACGACCAGAAAGGTAGTTTGTACAGTCTGTCTATTTCCTTTACATCCCCAAAATACATGCTACATGGCTTCAGCAACTTAGGGGTGATTACGTTCCTGTAGCTTCTATTTATGACCCATTCATTCTGTGTCCAAACCGGTCATCCAGTTGCATCTCCAGTTCCCCAATATGTTGTAAGGAGCTGCAGCTGGATGCACCTTGTGCAGATGTAATTATATTATTTTATATTATATTTATGTCATAAGGTATGCACTGGGAGCAGACCCAAATGCAAGACACAGACACTGAAGTACTAGGTACTGGTCTGGACTAGACTTAGGGACGGGACAGGACAAGGAAAAGGAACTGGGAACTAGGAGCCTGGGCTTGGACTCTGAGACAGAGACTGGACAAGGACCCAGAACCTGGGTCTTGACTCGGGTTTAGACCCCGGAACTAGGCAAGGACATGACGTGGCTGCAGGACTAGAAGAGATACAAGGACAGGACGAGATCCCGAAGCCTTGACTTGGTCTTGGCAGAGACAGGAACACAGAGACATGGAACACAGAGCCGGGACCCCTCCTTGGGAACAGGACACTACACAGAGTCAGGACGCCTCCTACGGAACAGGACGTAGGGTCAGGACTCATACACAGAACAGAGGGACAGTTCCCAACACAAGGTAGCGCCAAACGGACAGACCTACCTAGAGAAGGCGTGGACACAGAGCCAGTTCCAAGCAACGATAGACAGTTCCTTATCTAGACACAGCAGGGCTCCGGTCTTGCTCCAGCGGTAGAAGTTGACAGCAACATAGGCAAGGACGCGGGCGAGGTTTCAGGCAAAGGCTTCCAAAGGAAGGGAAGGGATCAGTCCAGCAAATGAAGTTGAATCCAGGAGCTATTTATTTAGTAGGCAAAATGAGAATCAGGTGCCTCAATTAGAACACGCAACAGAACAAGGGAAAGCCGGAAAACCTGGAATAAGGAACATTGGTCCAGACCGTGAACCGAAAAGCAGACTTCATGGACCAGACCATGACAATTTTGCCTTGAGAGTAAAGACGAATGGGATTTGGAGCCGAATGGAGGGAGACATCATCGAAACGGACCAGAACTCCTCATGACATAGTGGGAGATCATTCTGTCCATCTATTCTGTCAGGGTAATCCCAACTATCACTGCTTCCCATTTTCCCAATGACATACTATCTCAGTCAAATCCAACTGATAGTTATTGGGGGTTGGGACAATTTTACAGTTATTAATAAATCTACAGTTGGGTTTCCCACCATTAAATGACTGCAGTTCATCATCAGCATATTATCACTGAGCTGCGGCATAAACATTGTTGGTACGTGGCAGCGTTACAGTAGAAGACATAAGGAAACTACTACAGGTTATAAAGAAAATTAATTAAGTAAATAGTGCAAAAGAAAAGTGGGAACCGGGTGTTCATCGTTTCTTGGACCGTTTGGAAACCTGATGTCAGTGGGGATGAAACTGTTCATAAAGCTTTGTGTGTGAGTCTTCAGGCTGATGTAACATTTCCTAGATGGCAGTAGTGAAAAGATGTTGTTGGTCCCCAATGATGTATCCCGCCTCTTGAAGTGCCACCTTTTGGGGAGTTTGTTCGAAGCTCAGCGGCCACGTGATATTTTCCCCCCGAATATAAACCCGCCCCCCCCATCTCAAAGATTTTTCCATGCTCTGTCTCTCCAATTCACCAGCTGTAGGCTGACGGCATCCACGTCGTAGTGATTAAAGCACTGGTTACAATATTTTGTACTTCGCGAGAACCCTGTCTGTTCCAGCCCTTCAGATTTAAGATTTCAGGTTCATCCATTAGCATTCACAGGTTCATTTCCGGCCCTGTAGGCATGAACGTTTGCACGCATTTCCCGTTAAACCGTGTGTTTCCTCCAGTTGCTCGGTTTCCTCCCATTGTCCAAAGACTTAGTGGTTTGTAGATAACCTAGTCGTTGTAAATTGTTCTGCTATGACAACACGGTTGTCTGTGACTCGCCAATATTTAGATCTGTGCATCTCTCATTGCAACATTGAGAGACAAGCTGACCACTTCACAAAAGGATTGCCTAAAGTAGGAAGGCTAACACCTTAGATCAATAGTCGGCTGTATATGTAAAGGACAAGGGACACTCCTTTGATAGGATCTTTGGGATTGTAAGGATGACTTGCAATGGACTGAAAAGCTTGAAAATGTAGATATTAAGGAAGAGGATGTGCTGGAGCTTTTGGAAAGCATCAAGTTGGATAAGTCACCGGGACTGGACAGAATGTAACCCAGGGTACTGTGGGAAGCGAGGGAGGAGATTTCTGAGCCTCTGGGAATGATCTTTGCATCACCAATGGGGGCGGGAGAGGTTCGGGAAGATTGGAGGGTTGCGCATGTTGTTCCCTTATTCAAGAAAGGGAGTAGGGATAGTCCAGGAAATTATAGGCCTGTGAGTCTTACTTCAGTGGTTGGTAAGTTGATGGAGAAGATCCTGAGAGGCAGGATTTAGGAACATTTGGAGAGGCAGAATATGATTAGGAATAGTCAGCATGACTTTGTCAAAGGCAGGTTGTGTCTTACAAGCCTGACTGAATTTTTTGAGGATGTGATTAAACACATTGATGAAGGTAGAGTCGTAGATGTAGTGTATGTGGATTTTAGCAAGGCATTTGTTATGGTACCCAATTCAAGGCTTATTGAGAAAGTAAAGAGGCATGGGATCCAAGGAGACATTGGTTTGTTGATCCAGAACTGGCTTGCCCACAGATGGCTGTGGTGACACAGAAGTGGTTGACCACAGAAGTGGTCATATTCTGCATGGAAGCCGGTGGCCAGTGGTGTGTCTCAGGGATCTGTTCTGGGACCCCGACTCTTTGTGATTTTTATAAATGACCTGGATGAGGAAGTGGAGGGATGGGTTAGTAAATATGCTGAAGACACAAAGGTTGGGGGTGTTGTGGATAGTGTGGAGGGCTGTCAGAGGTTAAAACGGGACATTGATAGGGTGCAAAACTGGGCTGAGAAGTTCCAGATGAAGTGCTGTGTGTTCATTTTGGGAGTTCAAATATGATGGCAGAATATAGCATTAATGGTCAGACTCTTGGCAGTGTGGAGGGTCAAGCGAACTTCGGGTGTAAGTCCATAGGACATTCAAAGCTGCTACGCAGGTTGACTCCGTGGTTAAGAAGGTATACGGAGCATTGGCCTTCGTCAATCGTGGGACTGAGTTTAAGAGCCGAGAGGTAATGTTGCAGCTATATAGGATCCTGGTCAGACCCCACTTGGAGTACTGTGCTCAGTTCTGGTCACCTCCCCACAGGGAGGACGTGGAAACCATAGAAAGGCTGCAGAGGAGATTTACAAGGATGTTGCCTGGATTGGGGAGCATGCCTTATGAGAATAGGTTGAGTGAACTTGGCCTTTTCTCCTCGGAGCGACGGAGGATGAGAGGTGACTTAGAGGTGTACAAGATAATGAGAGGCATTGATCAGAGGATCAGAGGATCATAGAGGATTTTCCCCAGGGCTGAAATGGCTAACACGAGGACATGTCAGGGGTAAGTTTTTTTTGCGCAGAGACTTGTGGGTGCGTGGAATGGGCTGCCGGCGGCGTTGGTGGAAGCGGAAACGATAGGGTCTTTTAAGAGACGCCTGGATAGCTGCAGTGAGCTTAGAAAAATAGAGGGCTATAGATAAAGACTAGGTAGTTCTAAGGTAGGGACATGTTCGGCACAGCTTTGTGGGCCGAAGGGCCTGTATTGTGCTGTAAGTTTTCTATGTTTCTGTAACAATGTGCACATTTTGGACAGGGATGACAGGTGGTTTGAAAGAGAGATTAATGAAACCATCTTTGTCAAACTGAAAAAAACTCGTCCCTGAACAGAGCGGGTGGGTGTAAGACATCAACTATCAGTCCTAACATCTCTACCCCTGTGTCTCCACAACAGTTCACAGCTGGAAAGATAAGACTAATGTTTCTCATATTACAACTACGACTCTAAAAGACCCTCATGTGATTGCAATACCTTTAAACAATTCACAGACTTTATAAGCTGGAAAACTATCCACTATACATAGAACTGACGAAGCCTCTCGGATGAGTGGCAAAATGTCTGCTAGACAACACAGGAAGTCCAATTGTCTTGATTTACTGCTGCTTGATAGCACGGTAGTAGCAATGTCCGGAATTCCTACGTGCCCAGGGTGTATTTCAGGCCCAACCCTCTTTGTT
Source organism: Hemitrygon akajei (assembly GCF_048418815.1). Classification (NCBI taxonomy): domain Eukaryota; kingdom Metazoa; phylum Chordata; class Chondrichthyes; order Myliobatiformes; family Dasyatidae; genus Hemitrygon; species Hemitrygon akajei. Next base: position 1,252,181 of record NC_133147.1, read on the forward strand.
TGGACGTTGTGGATCCCGGTCGGGTAAAAGTGATAATTATAGCAAAGTCAGAGGCAATAATTAACATGGCATAAATTGGATATATTTTCAGAAGCTGGTCAATTTACTTATAGAAATATAAAAACATAGAAAACCTACAGCACAATATCGGCCCTTCAGCCCACCAAGCTGTGCCGAACATGTCCTTACCTTAGAAATTACCAGGGTTACCCATAGCCCTCTATTTTCCTAAGCTCCATGTACCTATACAAGAGTCTCTTAAAAGACCCTGTTGTACCCACCTCCACCATCTGCCTTCATCAATGTGTCTAGCCACATCCTCAATAAATCCAATCAGGCTCGTAAGGTACTACATGCCTTTGACAAAGCCATGCTGGCTATTCCTTATCATATTATGCCTCTCCAAATGTTCATAAATCCTGCCTCTCAGGATCTTCTCCATCAAATTAACAACTACTGAAGTAAGGCTAACTAGTCAATAATTTCCTGGGCTATCTCTGCTCCCTTTCTTTAATAAGGGAACAGCATCCGCAACCCTCCAAGCCTCCGGAATCTCTCCCGTCCCCACTGATGTTGCAAAGATCATCACCAGAGGCTCAACAATCTTCCCCCTTGCTTCCCGCAGTAGCGTGGGGGTACATCCCGCCCAGCACCAGTGAATTATCGAACTTGATGTTTTCCAAAAGTTCCAACACATCCCCTTCCCTAATATCTACATGCTCAATCTTTTCAGTCCGCTTTAAGTCATTCTTACAATCGCTAAGATCCTTTTCCGTAGTGAATACTGAAGCAAAATATTAAGTACCTCTGCTATCACCTCCGTTTCCACACTCAGTTTTCCACTGTCACACTTGATTGGTCCTATTTGCTGTCGTCTCATCCTCTTGCTCTTCACATATTTGTAGAATGCCTTGGGGTTTTTCATAATCCTGTCCGCAAAGGCCTTCTCATGGTCCCTTCTTGCGCTCCTAATTTCATTCTTAAGCTCTATCCTGCTGGCCTTATAATCTTCTAGATCCCTATAATTACCGAGTTTTTTTTAACCTTTCGTAAGCTCTTAATTTCTTCTGGACTAGGTTTACAACAGCCTTTGTACACCACGGTTCCTGTACCCTACCATTCTTTCGCGGTCTCATTGGAACGTACATATGCAGAACCCCACCCAAAATCCCATGAATATTTGCCAGAATTCTTCCGTATATTTCCCCGAGAACATCTGTTCCCAACTTAGCCTCACTTTCTTTCTTTCTTTATCTATCTATCTATCTATCTATCTATCTATCTATCTATCTATCTATCTATCTATCTATCTATCTATCTATCTATCTATCTATCTATCTATCTATCTATCTATCTATCTATCTGTCTGTCTATCTGTCCATATGTCTATCTCTCTGTATGGATAGTTATCTATCAATATGGACATTCATTCATTACTGTATTGAGATACAGTGCGGAATAGGCACTACCTACCGCCCAACCCGTTTTAATCCGAACCTAATGACGGGACCATTTACAACGACCAATTAAACTACCAACCGGAGGGATTGTGGGAGGAAACTTAAGTACCTGGATGAAGCACACTCGGTCACGGGAAAATTGCACTAAGTTTTTACAGGCAGCGGCGGGAATTGAACCTGTGCTGCTGATAATGTTAAGCGTTTTTGTAGCCGCTACCGTACCCGACGCCCCAATTGATACGCATGTTGTTTAAAGGCAACGTGTCAAATGAAATTGATTAATTATATGCAGTTCATAAACTCTTGAAGCAGCAATTAAACAGAAACTCCACCCGAAGGAGCACAACACTTGATGGATGGGCAAATGCAGAATAATATTTCCATTAACTCTAAAATCAGGATCACAGCCAACCAGTCTCTAAAACCAATTGGTTCTTGGACCAACATGCAGACCCTAAGTTTAGTAACAGTGTGACAACATGGAACACGGTTCTCTGGATATTTTTGTTCTACTTGTGTTCGTTCTTAAACAGATTGTGTATAATTTATGTTTAATTTACATTTTATTTTCTTGTGAATGATGCTTATATGTTGCCCTGGGCGTGTGATGCTCCTGCATGTAAGTTTATCGTTGCACCTGCGCATATATGGACGTGCTGTTGACTATAAACTCAACTTACCCACTGAATCTTCCCCGACAGCTTGTAAACATCTGAGTATCATACAACTAATAAATTATGTTCAGTTGCCATCAATTTAATCTGGGGTTATTATTGCATCTGAAAATCGTTGCATGTGTACCTAGCTTTTTTTCCTCGATTTTGACTTAGGACTGCTTTTGGAATAAGTTTCTACACAACTGTGGGTGTCGAATCACAAATTAGACAATGGAGTAAAGTCATTTGGATTTCGGGTCGACAGGTAGTTGTATCCAGTGATATTGGATTAGCACCATGAGGTGGCGCCGAAAGAAATGATCAACCACTATCCTGATCAGTGATTGGCCTGGCGCCATGACGTAATGGACTGCTTCCATTACCGTATTTCATTACAAAATCTGAATTCAAATTCTGGGACTGAAATACTGTGATGGCTCTTAACGCAAGCGGCATACTTCACTGTATGTTTAAGTGTACAGTGCTATAAAAAAATTATTCTGAACCTGAATCTTAATATGAATCTGAATCAGGCTCCATGGCCTGTTCCTGATGCAACGGACTTGGATCCGAGTCCAAATGAGCTGCACAGAAGGTATGAGAGATATTAATGGTTCAATTTAATATCAGAAAACGTATTCAGGATGCAACCTGAAACTCTTACTCTTTGCAGGCATCTACAAAACTGCGAAAACCCCAAATAATGGACAGAAAAATACCCCCCCACCCACGCAGAAGCAGCAGCAAAAGATTCAGCATTTCTCCCCCCTCCCCTAGCTTCGCTTGCTACAGCAAAAAACATCAACCCTCCAGCACCCACCAGGAAAGCAATAGTGAAGCTTCCAGAGACCATGATCTAGAGTTCATCAAAAGCTACTGTCCATTCAAACATTTCGACATCTCAAACAGTCTCTGTGTCTCACTCTCTCACAAATGTGGGTGACAGGGAGTCATCGCTTCTGCCACACGAAAGTGGACACCAATAGCTCGCAGTTTTGATGTTACAATTTGACGGGTCGCTTGTACAGGCCCCCGACTCGAAGACCATCAGACTCTCACGGGAGAGAAAGAGACAGAGAGAGATCGATCTAATGGGCGTGTGTGAGAGAATGCGAGTGTGTGCGTGTGTGTGTGTGGGGAGGAGGAGGAGAGAGAGGCAAAGACAGTATTTATGGACGTGTGTGTGTGTGAGAGAGAGAGACAGGAAGTGGGGGCAGAGACAGAGTGTATGGGTGTGTGTGTGTGAGAAAGCGAGTGTGTGCGTGGGAGGGGAGAGAGAGTGTGAGAGTGAGTGACGGAGAGGCAGAAACAGTGTATATTTGGGTGTCGCTGTGTGTGAGAGAGTATGTGCATATGGGTGTGTATCTGTGTGTGTGTGAGAAAGAGCGCGACAGAGATTTCTCGACTGCAGGGACCTCGAAAGGCTACGCACACTATCAGCTGTCTCGGTGTTTCAATCTCCCGCGACGTTTCAGTCGACGACAACGGCGAGGAGTCTTGCCGTCCTCAGGGTCTCATCGCGAAGATGCGCGACGAAACATCGAAACATCGAAACGCCAGGACGCTCGGCGAGTTCCGAAAGCAAGAACCCACCAGCCATGTAGAACCGTAGTTTGAGCTGCAGCTGCAAATTATGGTCTCCGACAGGATCCCAGCCACCTTGAAAAGGAGAAAAAAAGAGACACGAGTAGAGAAAAATTAAACTGTTTAGGTCAGATCCGGAAAAACTTCTGGCGCCATCTTTAGCTCCTCCCACTCCTATTGCAATGGAGATGGCAAAATGTAATTCAAATATGGGATTATCTATGGCAGTCAAGAGAAAATCTGCAGATGCCAGGAGTCTGAGCAACACCCACAAAATGCTGGAGAAACTCAGCAGGCCAGACAGCATCCTGAGTTCCTCCAGACTTTTGTGTGTGTTTATCTATGGCAGTGTTAAATGGTGGGACGGAATCCACGAGTTTGAACCTTTTCCCCAGTTCTCTTTTTTTCTATCATCCGGGAACACAGACGTCAGATTACTTGAGAAACAATGAATGAAACAATGAATTAGCTGGTGACCAGTTCGCAAGGCACATAGGTGTGTCTTTGTGCTATGTCTTCAATGGATTGTCAGGAAGGTAAGATGAATTTGCCTTCTTCACTCATTTCAAAACTGTTTGCAACTAGTAAATATTGGTGGGTAAAATGGGGCAGTCCAAATTCCACTTGATCATGGTCTTGATCGGCACCTTACCTATTGGTGAATATCGAGAAGCCTGTTGTCCCTTCTACAGCTTGATTTCTGCATAGACCGTGCTGTCATCGGCGTGGGTTTCAAAGCGTTTTTTCTTGCCCTGAATGTCAAAATTCGTTAGTGAATCATTTGGACGTATTCATGTAATTCACTTCTCCATGTTAGTATGATGTTCCATTCAAATTTCTTTATAAAAAAAAAATGCATGCATTTTCAAACATAATGCTGGAAGAAACCTACTGGGCAGCCCGAAGATGAATAGACAACTCTCTCAAAGAAAGGACGCAAATCATAAATTACAACAAAAGGAGGATTTTCAACTCACTTTTTGTTTCTTTGTTCGCGGTGCTAACTTAAGATCAGCATCTGTACAAAATTAAAATCAAGGCATCAATGGTTAAAATACTACATTCAACATCTATAAAAGCGTGGTTAGATGCGGTCCTGTTGCAGGTCCAATTAAACCATAAACCTCCACGCGTATTTTTGCAGGAGGAAAGAAATGGGATCACCCTAAAGAAAGGACGTGCAAACTAGAGACATACAGCGCCGGAGGTCAGGACTGAATTGTGAACAAAAGTTGAGGCAGCTGCGTTCCCGGCATCATGAACGGCTATCTGGTCTATTTGGGAACCTCTGCGTGCCGTGGTTGTCGGAGATTTTGCGGTTTGCCTTCAGGCATTGAAGCAGAATAAGGCCATTTGGCCCCTCTCAGTGCGATTCGTTTATGGTTGATTTATTTTTCCTCCCCATCCCGTTCTTCTTCCACTCAGTAACCTTTGACGCTCATCCTAATGAACAACCTTCCAAGCTCCGCGTTGGCTATAGCCAATCACTTCGTGTGCACAGCCGTCCTTGGCAAAGAATTGCACAGAATCACCATCCCATTCATAACAAAATCCCGTATTATCCCAGTTTTATGCACTTCCCTGCACTCATAATCTGTCCAAATCCCCCTGAAGACTCCTTATTTCCTCACACTGCCTGCCCTTCCACCTATTTTCCTATCTTCCGCAAGCATGGTCCAAAAGCCACCAGTTCCGCTATCCATATTATTAACTAATAATGTGAAAACAAATGGCTCCAACAGCAACCCCTCTGGTACACAAACCCTCACTGGCAGCCAATCAGAAACTTAATTGCTTACTGCCCGTTACACTGCCCCAGGTGTGGTTCAGAGTGTTCAGTCGCACACAGATATAGAAGGATTCTTCATTGCTATTTCCGAAAAAAGGGTTAACCAGTCAGGTTTGTTAACCCTGAACTGAACTCCTGAACCTGGAGGACAGGTGGACCATCCTTAGTATGGCCTCTACTCCTTGTCCTCTTTGGACAAGGTGAGCCAAAGCATAAAGTTCTGACTCCAGCGAACATAGGTCCCTGGGTCATTGAGGCACACAAGGCACCAAATCCTACAAGATTGTGCTGCTCTTGGAGGGGCCAACCAGAAAGCCCCCCCCCCATTCTAACTCTTTGACCCCTGCCGGTCAGCCAATATTTAAGTATTTATTTTATTCAGCGTTACAATGCGAAGCAGGACCTTTTGACCATGCTATGTTTTCTTATATACCATGGATCTTACGTTCAGATCTTGTCAACGGCCTTCTGAACATTCACCGATTCTCATTTCTTTGAGAATTCCTCAAAGAATTCCTGCAGGCTTGTCACGCAAGATTTCCCCATTCGGCCTACATAATAATTATTTGGCTTCCAAGTACCCGGAAAACTCGACCTTAATAATGCTTGACTCATGCTTAATCTCCCTAACCTCAACCACTAAAGTTAGGCTAACTGGCTTCATAATGGAACAAGTTGATGACGTTTGAATATTGACACAAAAAATGTATCGAGCTGGAGACACAGAGGGAGAGAGATATAGGGAGGGATAGAGAATGAGAGAGAGAGAAATAGGGAGAGAAAGTAGAGAGAGGGAGGAGTGAGAAGAGAGAGGGAGAGGACGAGAGAAGAGAGAATATAGAATAGAAGGTGAGACAGAGAGAGGGAGAGAGAGAGACTGTGTGTGAGGGGTGATTGTGTGTCTGCAGGTGTGTGAGGGAGAGGATGAGAAAGAGATGGAGAGCGAATGTGCTTGTTAGTGTGTGTGTATATATATATAGATGTGTGTGTGCATGCGCTTGTGTGTGTAAGAAAAAGAGAGCTGGAGAAGGAGGGAGAGACACACACACATAGAGGCGGAGTGATAGAGAGTGAAACAGACAGACAGAAAGACAGGAAGAGTTGGAGTTGTAGGACGAATGCCCACCTTTTATGTTATGAATAGCCGATGGATCTCCTCATCTATTGTGTTTGCTGCCTCTTCAGATTGCGAAAAGAAGCCAGAGCGGGAGGGGACCATTTCAATAACATCATGACTGATAATCAATTTCAACACAACTACCCTGTTCTCTACCAATATCACATCCAGAACGGCAGCGAGTTGTGAATGCAATGTGTGTCTGAGACCTACAAACCCTCCAGGACTGGCGATTCGATAATATCGTCGTGCTTTGAGTCAGGGAGTAAGGAAATGACTAACGATATCAGCCCGCTTGTGTTGACTTTCCACCTACTTATTCCAGACAACACAGAGAACAATTTCTTTTTCAGCGTTTCTACCCTGTCGAACCTTCATAGGACAGCACATCAGTGTATTTCCCACCGCTGTCTGTAAGGACTTTATATGTTCGGTCCATAACCATGTGGTGTTCCTCCCGGTGCTCTGGTTTCCTCCCACATACCACAGAAATACGGTTGAGAAGGTTAATTGATGACATAGGTGTAATTGAGCGGCGCAGCCTCGTTGTTCCAGAACCGTGTTGTATCTCCAAATACATGCAAATATGCAAGGAGATCATTTCAGAATATTCTAAGTTCTAAAGAGTAGAAGCTCAGAGGATATTCTATCATTGTCTGCTCATCCCAGAAACCGGAATGATGAGGAATCACTACTATCTCCCTCAGGAATAAATATATGTTCAGTTAAAGAACGACATCTGCATGTTTTTCTTCTCAGAAATGACACATATAAATCTAGTTAAATATATACGGGTCACCATTTAATCAGAGGCACAGCTGATTTGGGACAACTCTTGAAGAACACAAGCTAATCGAGAGAATTACCAGGATCCCTTGAGTTTATTTGGGCCTACTGCTTATTTAGGCCAAAACGTAGTGGCCACGATGTGTTTCAATTTTGCAGATCGCACTTTATTAACTACAACTGCACTACTACAACTTTATTGGAACAGAGAACAAAATATTTCTATCTATATATCTGACTGTCCAATAAATATGCAGGCTCTCTGCGTGTTGTACAGGACAACGAGCAAGTGGAATTTCACCCTGCCTTAGACTGAACATTCAACAAACCATTCAAGGAATTAATTCGACACGATTTCCAATATTTCTGCATTGTTTTCAGAAGAGGATATGCTCTCTATCTTACACATTGTAAATTGTAGCCAGCTATGTTTAATCCCAGTCCATTTGTCTAAACAAAACTTGAGGAATCCCTTTCCATCCTCACAGCTACTCTCATTTCCACTTCCAAAGCACGTGATGAAATCCGGTTAGATGATTTTGAACGGATCTGAATCAGAACACCCAATAAGCTCTCAATAAACTAACATTAATGAAGTGTGCATAACGCTTTGACAGCCGCATCATAGCATAGCACAGGTGATGCCTCATAGACATCAGTACCGGTTCGACCTCAAATTCCAGCGCTGTCTTTGGGCAATTTCAACAGCGCACCATTGCTCCCATGTTTCAATTTCCTCCCACGTTTCACTTGAAAAGTAGAGGGTGCTTTAAATTCCTCCCATTCGCATAGATGTCTATTTATGACAAAATAGAATAATGTCAGCGCTGTAATTCTGCAAAGTGCGGAAGGGGCGCAAATACTCAGCAGCTCAGCCAGTAACCATGGAAATAGCAAAAAGGTCAGTATTTCAGATGATTCATTTCACAGGTGCTGACGGACCTCCTAAGTTATTCCAGTATTTTCAATATACTACTTTCCTCTGCATTATGTGTGATCTTCTTTCGTTCCCTTAGGTTGCTAATTGAGCTCCAGGCACAAAATTTATGAAGTATTCGTCGCTTTTTTGCTGAGAGAGCACAATGTTAATACCTGATATTGGATTCTGAACACAGTTCATAGCGTACTCACAAGACTGCCAGCACGTTGCAATGTCACTTGCATTCTGATAACATCACATGCTCGCTGTACTTCATAACACGACATTAAAATAAAATTAAAATATTGTGCAAAATCTATATGTCACACAATACTTACATACGATATTGTCATTGTCATTCGGACCGTGTTCAGGAGATGGAGCGGCCCTGAAAGGAGCATAAATTTGCAGGTCAACTTATTTTATCTGGAGAATACCGCAAAGGTATTAAAGATGACGCGAAGGAAGTTACAGGAGATCTATCTGGTTGATTTGTAGACTGAGCGATAACGGAGTTGTCTTCAACATGACAGATATGACTAAGGAAGAATAATGTGCCGTTGTGAATGTTAACGGAAAAATCTAAGTATGGTGCGCTTTCCAAACAGCGGAAAACTAAAGTGTGCCACTGTTAGGCGTACTCAAGGTTACCCTGTGACTATGATGCAATGCAAAGAATGAGACTACAGATATTGTCCATACGAGCATGAGGGATGGGAAGAGCAAAGCTATGCCAGTCCCTGTCACCACACAGGTCTCATCATGTATGAAGCGCCAGTTATCGACATACTGTTTACAATGTTATCCTGTGTTTACAATGCATCTTATTATTTGCTAATTTATTTACGGTAATATATATTTTATGTGTGTTGTGGGTGAGTTAAAGTATATGTACTCTACTGTGCGCCTTGATCTGGAAGAACATTGTCTCGTTTGGCGGTATATACATGTACATGGTTAAAATGACAATAAACTTGATGTTCAACGTGACTTGAACTTGGGATGACTCAGGGAGTATTCTCAATATTAGCATGTAACGCTTGGGCAATTCTGACTTCAGTCAATCGATGTAAGACCTTTAGTGCTTTCAAAAACTACAATCGGATAACGGCCAGAGGTGTACCATACGAGATCAAGGCGGGAAGAGGATGTGGAAAGATTGTGGCTTGAAAAGTGGAGCGAGAGAGAGAGGTGAGTGGAAGAGGTCGAAATGGTATTAAGAGGAAAGCGAATGATAAACAAATGGAGAAAGCACATTAAGATCCCACAAAGAAGTGAATAATCAAAAACTGAGAAGGTAAATAATGAGGGAAGTCAGCAAGAATTAATTATGAACCGTATCAGATCGATTCTGATAATGCAGCGAGTGTGTATGCGGACTATTGATTGCACAGTCAATCGGTTAGGCCTCCTACATGCGGGATGTATTTTCTTTTGCAGAAATGTGCATGTCTTTAGTTTCGGTGGGCGCGGTTCCTGGATCTCATACCGTGAGGTGTCCATCGTGTACCGTCACTAACATGACACAATATAAACGTTGAACCATACTGCTCCATTGCCGTTCTTACTCTGCGGAAACTCGCGAGAGAGAGAGGCCAACGTAGAGCATGTGATTTATTTGGAGAGACGCTTCAGGGAGCTGCCACTGGGGTCAATGATCAAACGGGAATTCATTTGCGTCATGACACCACTCTACAATTGACACTCCTGAATATCAGGTAAAAGCATTTCGAGATGACGCTCTGAATTCTAAAACTTTCCCCAACGAAATCATGTTCTCACCTGAATTCTGCGCGACCTTTGGACTTCCCTGTAAATTAAACGGAGAATAAAAAGAATTTTAAAAAAAGAAGCAGTAACGAGCCACATGGAGAACAGCAGGCTAGCGTGAACATTTGCAATTCATGCGTCTTCGCACAGAATAAAATCGGGACCAAATCCACAATTGTTTGAAGAATACAAGCATGGCCCCTAAGGTGAGAAAGAGATTGAAATTAAATCAACTAACAGAAAAGAAAAGGAAAACAGTCAAAATATGGCTAAGATGTTGGAAAACCCATCATCGGACTGGATTATTGCGGCTATCATCAACACGATTATGTGCTGTGTCATATTGCGAGAGCGATCACGGTCTATCCATGGTCATAGTTGTCGGAACATTTATCCATCTCAGTGGTTTGTCATTGCCTTCTTCTGGACAGTGTCTTCACAAGATGGGTGACCCTAGCCATAATCAATACCCTTCTGAGATTGTTTGCCTGGCGTCAGTGCTCGCATAAGCAGGACTTGTGATCTGTACCAGCTACACTTACGGCTATTCATCACCGCTCCCATGTTGACCTGATCGTGGGGGGGGGGGGGGGGGGGTCGGTGGGAGGATGGTCTAGGCAAGTGGAGCACATTGCCCAACGGTGACCTGCAGGCTAGCGGAAGGAGGGAGCCACCCCGTCAGCAACTTGTGAAAAATACTGTACATAATCGGACTCAGGACTCGATGACCTGGGCTTCCAAGTTCTGCATGACGATCTGGGCGCACTGTCAACTTTCCATGTCATAAAGTTCATATTTTTCTTGCAGTTGTTGACATGAGGGAAACAGAGGTGGGGTGGGGAGAGAGGGAGAGGGAGTGGTAGAGAGAGAGAGAGAGAGTGGGAGAGGCCGAGGCCGACAGCGAGAGAAGACAGAGTATATTGTGTTGGTGAGAGATGAAGACAGGGACAAATAGACAGATAGAGAGAGACTGAGTGAGTGAGTGAGTGAGTGAGTGAGTGAGTGTGTGTGTGTGTGTGTGTGTGTGTGTGTGTGTGTGTGTGTGTGTGTGTGTGTGTGTGTGTGTGTGTGTGTGTGTGTGTGTGTGTGTGCGCGCGCACGCGCATGCGTTAGAGAGAGTGAGGTCTGTATAAATTGAGGTTACAGTTTTTCAGTGTCATGTCTACCAAGCACGTAATGAAGATGAAGGTATATGAAATAGTGAACTGTTAAAGCCATAGATACTCAAAAACGAAAAACGGGGCCAAGGTATGCACTTACCTGATAAGGATGTGACAAGTGTGAAAACCCAAGATAATCAACTAAGGTGCCTATCACGTTCGGATTGATACTGAGAGCCATCTTTGGAAAAGATGATGTTTGTAATATTAAACCTGATTCTGACTCTGAACTTCTGTCCTTAAACTGTGAAGGAATTGTCCATTTCATTGTCATCCTTACATTACATCTCCTGTAAATTCAGCCTTTTCTATTTCGCATGGCAGTCCATAATCTTTTTCTATTTATTGTCCACATTTGGGCGATGAGCGTTAGGCAAGCTTAAGAGGGATTAAAGTGGGAAAACAATCCCACTTTAAAGTGGATTTCCAGACAACACAGCCAAGAGTTTCTTTTTCAGCGTTTCTACCTTGTCAAACCTTCTTTGGATAACACATCAGCGTAGCAGTTAGTATGTAACTTTACAGGCCCAACGACCAGGGTGCATTTCCCACCGCTGTCTGTAAGGAGTCTGTACGTTCTGTCCATAACCATGTGGGTTTCCTCCCACAATACAAAGAAATACGGGTGAGGAGGTTTAATTGCTGACATGAGTGTAATGGGACGGTGTAGGCTTATTGCGGCAGAAGAGGCTGTAATGGTGCTGTCTCTCTAAATAAATAAAATAAAAATATACAAAGAGGTCATCTCAGAATATTCTAAATACTAAAGAGTAGAGGCTCAGATGATACTGGATCAAAGTCCACCCATCCCAGAAACGGCTCTGATGAGGAATCAGTACAATCTCTCTCAGGAGTAAATATATAGGTTGAATTAAGGAACGACATCTGCATGTTATATTTTCAGAAAGGACGCATATAAATCTAGTTAAGGATGAACGGGCCACCGTTTAATCAGAGTGGCAGCTTATGTGGGACAACTCTGAAAGAACAAAAGGTAATCGAGAGAATTGCCAGTATCCCTTTAGCTTATCTGAGACACCATGTCGCTTAATTCGGCCAAAACGTAGTGGTCACGATGTGTCCCAATTAAGCGGAATGCAATGTATTTATTACAACTGCACTACTACAACTTTCTTGTAACACAGAACAAAATATTTCTATCTGTATTTCTGACAGTCCAATAAAAATGTTGGCTCTCTGCGTGTTGAAAAGAAGGATAACAAATGCACGTGGAACTTCACCCTGTCTTAGACTCAACATTCAACAAATCATCAAGGATATCATTCGACAGAATTTTCAATATTTCTGTGTTGTTTTCAGATGAGGATATGCTCTTAGCCTTACACATTGTAAACTGTAGCCCGCCATGTTTAGTCCCAGTCCATTCGTCTAAACAAAACTTCAGGAATCCCTTTTCCATCCTCACAGCTGCTCTCATTTCCATTTCCAATGCGCGTGATGAAATCCCGTTGGATGATTTTGAACGGATCTGAATTGGAACACCAACAAGCTCTCACAAATCAACACCAGTGAACTGTGCATAACGCGTAGCGCAGATGATGCCTCATAGTCTTCAGTACCGGGTTCGACCTCGAATTCCAGCGCTGAATTTTGACAATTTCAGCGCTGTTCCCATGCTTCAATTTCCCTCCACATTTCATTTGAACAACGGAGGGCGCTGTAGATCCATCTCATTCGCATAGATGTTTATTTATGAAAAAAATATAGAATGTCGACGCTGCAATTCTGCAAAAAGGGGAATGGACGCAAATACTTAGCAGCCCAGTCAGTAACCATAGAAGTGGGAAGAAGGTGAACATTTCAGATGAGATTCATTCCCACTGGTGTTGACGGACCTCCTGACCTATTTCAGCATTTCCCATATTTCTTTCTTCCGCATTATATGTGATCGGCTTCTTTCGTTCCCTCAGGTTGCTAATTGAGCGCCTGGCATAAAATTTGTGAAGTATTCTGCTCTTTTTGCTGAGAGAGCAAAATGTTAATTCCAGATATTGGATCCTGAACACAGTTCATAGCGTACTCACAGGATTGTAAGCACGTTGTAACGTCATTTGCATTCTGATAACACCACCCGCTCGCTGTACTTTATGAAACGACAAACAAAATGAAATTGAATCTCGTGAAAATCTAGATGTTACGCAATACTTACATGCGACATTGTCAGTGTTATTGGGACCGTCTTTAGGAGGTGAAGCGGCCCTGAAAGGAACATAAATTTACAAGTCAACTTACTTTAATTGGAAAATACCGCAAAGATACTGATGGTGGCTGGAAAGAAATTGCAGGAGATCTATCTGGTTGATAAGCGACTGCGCGATTAGTGAGTTGTCCCCAACAGGGACAGATGTGATTAAACGAGAAGAAAATGCATTTGAAATGTTAGCGGGCGATTGGAAGTGTGGTGCACTTTACAAACGGTGGAAGACTTAAGTGCGTCAATGTTGCGCAAGCCCAAGGGTCCCCTGTGATTATGATGCAATGCAAAGAATTAGAATACAGATATTATCCGGACAAACATGACGGATGGGAAGAACAAAAGTATGGCAGTCTCTGTCACCACACAGGTTTCATCATGTATGAAGCACCAGTTGGCGATATACTGTTTACCTCGTTAACTTGTGTAGTAAATGCATCTTATTATTTGCTAACTTATTTGTGGTAATACGCAATTTTTGTGTGTTGTGGGTGAGTTAAAGTATATATACTCTACTGTGCGTCTTGGTCCGGAAGGAGATTGTCTCGTTTGGCGGTATACATGTACATGGTTAAAATGACAATAAACTTGATGTTCAACTTGACTTGAACTTGCGATGACTCAGGGAATATTCTCAATATTAGCATGTAACGCTTGGGCAATTCTGACTTCAGTCAATCGATGTAAGACCTTTACTGCTTTCAAAAACTACAATTGGATAACGGCCAGAGGTGTATCATATGAGATCGAGGTGGGAAGAGGACGTGGAAAGATTGTGGCTTGAAAAGTGGAGCGAGAGAGAGAGGTGAGTGGAAGAGGTCGAAATGGTATTAAGAGGAAAGCGAATAAAATTGTATTAAGAGCAAAATGAACGATAAACAAATGGAGAAAGCACATTAAGATCCCACAAAGGAGTGAAAAATCAAAATCTGGGAAGGTAAATAACGAGAAAAGTCATCAAGAATTAATTAATGACCGTATCAGATCGATTCTGATAATGTAGCGAGTGCGTGTGCGGACTATTGATTGCGCAGTCAATCGATTAGGCCTCCTACATGCGGGATGTATTTTCTTTTGCGGATATTTCAAATGTGCATGCCTTTCGTTTCGGCGGGTGCATTTCCTGGATCTCATACCGTGTGTTGTCCATCGTGTACCATCATTAGCATACACAATATAAGCGCTGAACCATACTGCTCCGTTGCCGTTCTTACTCTGCGGAAACGCTGCAAGAGGAGTCAATGTGGAGCATGTGATCTATTTGGAGAGACTCTTTCGGGAGCTGCCACTGGGGTCAATGATCAAAAGCGAATTCATTTGCGCCCTGACACCACTCTACAATTGACACCCCTGAATACCGGGTAAAAGCATTTCGAGATGATGATCTGAATTCTAAAACTTTACCCAACATTTGAATATGAATGTCATATACATTTAGTTCTGCCGAAATCATGTTCTCACCTGAATTCTCCGCGGCCTCTGGACTTCCCTGTAAATTATACGGAGATTTAAAAGAAGTTTAAAAGAAGCATCAAAGAGCCATACAGAGAACAGCAGGCTTGTGTGAACATTAGCAATTCCTACTTCTTCCCACAGAATAAAATCCTGACCAAATCCACAATTGTTTGATTAATACAACCATGGCCCTAAGGTGAGAATGAGATTGAAATTAAGTCAACTAACAGAAAAGAAAAAGAAAATAGATAAACATCACTTAGATGCTGGGACTTTGCCGTTAGATTTCAAGTAGAAAACCCATCGTCAGAACTGGATTATTGTGGTGATCATTAACACGATCTTGTGCTGTGTCGTATTGCGAGAGCGATCACAGTCTATCCATCGTCATAGTTGTCAGAACATTTATCCACCTCAGTGGTTTGCCATTGCCTTCTTCTGGACAGTGTCTTCACAAGATGGGTGACCCTAGCCATAATCAATATCCTTCTGAGATTGTTTGCCTGGCGTCAGTGCTCGCATAACCAGGACTTGTGATCTGTACCTGCTGCTCTTACGACCATCCACCACCGCTCCCGTGGCTTCAGATTTCAGATGAGCTGATCGGGGGGGGGGGGGGGGGAGGGGTGGGTGGTCTAGGCAGGTGGAGCACCTTGCCCAAGGGTGACCTGTAGGCTAGCGAAAGGAAGGGGTAACCCCATCAACAACCTGTCAGAAATACTGGGGCATAATCGGACTCAGGACTTGATGAACTGGGCTTCGAAGATCTGCATGATGACTCCGTGCACTGCTACTTTTCAATGTTATAATGTTCATACTTTTCTTGCAGTTGTCGATGTGAGGGAGGTAGGTTGGGGAGAGAGGAAGAGAGGGAGAGAGGGAGTGGGAGAAAGAGAGAGGGATAGAGAGAGGCAGACAGAGGAGAAAACAGAGTATATTGTGTTTGTGAGAGATGGAGTCAGAGACAGCTAGACAGACAGAGACAGTCAGTCAGACAGAGACAAGCAGTTAGAGAGCGAGTATACGTGTGTGTGTGTGTGTGTGTGTGTGTGAGAGAGAGAGAGATAGATAGAGAGAAAGTGTGTTTGTGCGTTTGTGTGTATGTGTGTGAATGTGTGAATGTTTTCTGTAGTGGAAGATTCTAAGACCAGAGGACACAACCTCAGAACAGAGGGGCGTCCTTTCAGAACGGAGGTGAAAAGGGATTTCTTTAGCCAGAGAGTGGTGAATCTGTGGAATTCGTTGCTGCAGACAACTGAGGAGGCCAAGTCTTTATGTATATTAAGGAAGTGGTTGATAGATTCTTGATTAGTTAGGGCATGAATGGAAATAGTGAGAGGGCAGGAGATTGGGCCTGAGAGGAAAAATGGATCAGCCGTGATGAAGTGGTTGAGCAGACTCGATGACCCAAATAGAATGACCTAATTTTATTTGAGAATTTGAGAATTATAAGAGAGAAAATATAATATGAGAGAGAAAGAGAGAGAGCGAGAGCGAGAGCGAGAGAGAGAGAGAGAGAGAGAGAGAGAGAGAGAGAGAGAGAGAGAGAGAGAGAGAGAGAGAGAGAGAGAGAGAGAGAGAGAGAGAGAGAGAGAGAGAGAGAGAGAGAGAGAGAGAGAGAGAGAGATCTGTTTAAGTTGAGTTTACAGTTTTTCAGTGTTATGTCGATCAAGCACGTAATGAAGATGTGAGTATATAAAATAGTGAACTGCCAATGCCACAGATACTCAAAAACGAAAACGGGGCCAAGGTATGCATCTACCGGACAAGGTTGTGACAAGTGTGCAAACCCGAGCCAATTGACTAAGGTGCCTACCACATTCGGACAGATACTTAGAGCCATCTTATGAAAAGATAATGTCGGTAATATTAAATCTGATTCTGACTCTGAACTTTTGTCCTTAAAATGTGAAGGAGTGGTCCATTTTATTGTCATCCTTACATTAAATCTCCTGTAAATTCAGCCTTTTATATTTAGCATGGCAATCTATAATCTTTTGACATTTATGGCCTACATTTAGGCGATGAGAGGCAGGCCAGTACAAGAGGGACTCAACACCAGCTTCATAGCAAAGAAAGCCCAGTAGCGTCTCTACTTTTTGCGAAGGCTGAGGAAAGTCCATCTCCCACCCCCCATCCTCATCACATTCTACAGGAGTTGTATTGAGAGCATCCTGAGCAGCTGCATCACTGCCTGGTTCGGGAATTGCACCATCTCGGATCGCAAGACCCTGCAGCGGATAGTGAGGTCAGCTGAGAGGATCATCGGGGTCTCTCTTCCCGCCATTACGGACATTTACACCACACGCTGCATCCACAAAGCAAACAGCATTATGAACGACCCCTCGCACCCCTCATACAAACTCTTCTCCCTCCTGCCATCTGGGAAGAGGCATCGAAGCATTTGGGCTCTGATGACCAGAGCATGTAACAGTTTCTTCCCCCAAGCTCTCAGACTCCTCAATGCCCAGAGCCTGGACTGACACGAACTTACTGTACTCTTCTGTGCCTATTGTCTTATTATTTAATGTAATGCATGCACTGTTTTGTGCACTTTCTGCAGTCCTGGGTAGCTCTGTAGTTTAGAGTATTTTTTTCTGTGTTTTTTTTTTACGTAGTTCAGTCTGGTTTTTGTACTGTTTCATGTAGCACCATGGTCCTGAAAAACATTGTCTCATTTTTACTGTGTACTGTACCAGCAGTTATGGGCGAAATGACAAAAAAATGACTTGACTTGAAGTGAGAAAACTATCTTCTTCCTGCTTTCTGTACAATTGGTTCTTATTCGTTGGTGTCGCCTACCTTTTTTCCAGCAGTAAACACCCAATACTCCAAACATTAACACCAGGGCCACGACAGGTAAAGCTGGAATCCATGGCTGAATGGACTTTGCTAAAACAGATAAATAGGCGAGATTAGGTCAGGGTGGTTGTTGCAGACACATGCTTTCAGCAAGAAAGCAGAATAAGGTGAGGCATCTATCGAAGAAACTTCAAAATTGTCTACATTCTATCCAATGTTAACTGTTGGTGTCACTCTTCACAGGGTTCTGTAGTTTTCAAAGAATATGCTGAAATATTTAACATGCAAAAGATAAACTACTTTTCGGATTATATTTCATTCCCAAAGGAGGCAAAGTCTTAGCACATTTCATTATGGCTCATATGTGTCCAGTCGTTTCATTAATGTGGTTTTGTTTACTAAAAGGAATATAGGTAGAAATGTTTGGTAACACATTCTAGACTGCTGACACATTTGTCGGTATCAAGACCATCTTGATGTACAAGGAACTTCGTTATAGCAGCGCATCAGAGCAAAAGTGCATGTAGCACACGGTCGGTCGAAATTAGATATCACGAGCATCTTGTTACATTATTTAGATATACAGCATGGAATAGGACCGTCCAGCTCCTCGAGCTACACCGCCCAGCAAAACCCCCGACAACCCTAATTAAACTCTAACCTGATCACCGGAAATTGTATTCAGTACGTCTTTGCACTGTGGGAGGAAACCAGAGGACCCCGGGAAACCTACACATTGTATGGGCAGGACCTAGAGTGCCTCCTTATAGAGGACGCCGGTAATAAATTTTGAACTCCGGGGCAATACCGTCGCAATAAACGCTATGCTCCTAAGCCGAGAACAGGGAGAAAGAATGGCGGGGATGGATAGCAGATGGACAAGAGAGAAGCAGTTGTAGCTGTAGGTTGAAAGCCGCCTACACCCATAAAGGGTTAACTTCCCAGCAACTAGAAGACCCATAAGTTCAAGAAGATGACAGAGTATTCACTGAGACAGACCAATGGAACTGTTGTCATTCATGGACATACCTGCGGTATGTTTTGACTCATTTCAGTGGAATGAAATAAGTCACATTCAACAAGAAATTGAAAAATAAATTTTGAAAATCTACGCTTTTCTAGAAGATTAGTTTAGCTGCATTTGTTTGAATGTACTTACCACGTACAGAGAGAAGCACAGCATCACTGGGCGTCGACATTAGATATCTGCCTCCTTCCAACAGTTGATAGACACATGTGTAATTTCCACTATTTCCTGGATCTACATTCTGGATGGTGAAAGTAGCTGATTTCTTCTGTGCATCTGCACTCCGGGGAACCGAGTCATTCAATTGAACGCGGTTCTTGTATAAGTTGAATGTATCGACCGAGGTGCTTTTCGTGGATGTGCAGTTAAACGTAATGTCTTCACCTTCAGAAACATGACTGGGGACTAGTGATATGATTGGTTTGGGCAGATCTATCAACGAAACACAAAACACATGGAAGCCAGCCAATTTTAAATTGAAAGATCAAAGTATATTATTATCAAAGTATGTTTTCATTATACAACCTTGGGATTTGTCTTTTAATAGGGAGCCAGGAAACAAGAAACCCGAAAGATCCCATTAAAAATAAACGACTGTGAACCACGCAATGGGTAGAGAGAAAAAAAATCATGCAATCCATAACGGAAACGAACAGCTGCGGCACACAACTATTTCGATGAACCTAGATACAAAAATATGATACAGTAGTAAAATGAAATATTTTGGAACATAAATCTACTCCGCCATTCCAGGTTTATTATGCCTCTTATCCCGATTCTCCTGCTTTTCCACCACCATCTTTGACTCCCATACTAATCAAGAACCAAGTTCCGCTTTAAATCTACCCAAATGACTTGGCCTCCACTGACGACTAAGGAAATGAATACCACAGATTCATCACCCTCTGGAAGAAGAAATACCTTCTCATCTCTGTTCAATAGGACAATCGTTCTACTATGAGGCTGTGCCCGCAGGTACAAGGCTCTCCGAATTTGGGAAGGTCCTCTTCACATCCACTCTGCATTGGCCTTTCAAATTCAAAACCTTTCAATGAGATCACATACGCCTCATTTTTTAACACTCCAGCCTGTGGGGCCCAGATGCTCAAACGCTGCATATACGTTAACCCTTTATATGCTGAAACCGTCACGTGAAACGCCATTGGAATGTCTCCAATACCAGCAAATACTTTCGATATTTGCCCTCCAGTCCCAGACTCTCCATATATAATTTACCAGAAAGTGCATGTGATTATAGAGGGTAAATATTATCGATTACAAAACAAATCGGATTTAGTGTGGTTTGTGATGTAGGAAAACGACGATCACCAGGACAGAAACACTTCGAGCAGACAATTGCGGATGGGAATTAAACCTGAAATTGACGAACGTTGGATTTAAATTCGGAGCATGAGGGAGATTTAATATGAATATTCTATAAAGCAACTCAAGAATCGTGATAGGACCTTTTAAAAAATACTTCGAACAAACCAGGAAATTAGATCAAAGTGACACTGCCGGACAATATAGAGAAGGGTTGACCCAAAAGCAGAACAGAGAAAACAGGTTAACAATAAACAAAATCATTAGTAATAGACAAGACACCGGAGGGGGGGGGGAGTAAATAGGAGACAACAGAAACGAAACACAATAGGTAACAGAGTAAACTTTAGGCTGGAAGAGTGAAGATGATGAACAACTGGTTGAAGCTGGATGGTTCAATGAGTGAAAAAGGGTTCCTCCTCCTCCTCCTCCTGCGGTTGGCACCCAGCTTGATGGTGTATTACCGCCATCTTCTGCTCTGGCGTGTGGACCAGATGAAAGACTTACATTCTAAATCCCTTCACCCATTCACACACACACAGACACAAACCCTAATCTACACTTTATCCCTTTTTTCGCCTTCCTAGTACCCTATTCCTGCTTATTCATCATATTCCATAAAAAAACCCTGTAACCCTTAAGAATGTTAATAGTACCCTGACCTGTGATCTCTCACCCATGCCAAATAACCCTTTTAATGTGAATTCCTGCACCGCCAATTCCCTTAGATTAATTCTCATAATCTCTCTCTGTATCCCATACTTCCTGCAACTCGGAATTACATGTTTATTCAGTGCACAGTGCCCCGGCTTTAACCTAGTCCACACAATTTCTTCTCTTCTGTATCCACTGTCTACCCTAATACCTGTAATACTCTTTTGTATTTGATATAGATGCCTCCCTTTCCCCTCTCTGTCCCATCTTTCTTGCCACATTTGGATGATTTCCCCCCCCCAAATTATACACTTAGCCTCTGCTTTACTGATACTAATGTGCATTTCTATATTTTCTTTCTTTAACGCCCTCTTTGCCAACTCATCCACCCTCTCATTCCCCTTCACCCCTACATGAGCTGAAACCCATAGAAATTTTACCTGACCTCCCTGATTTGCAACTCTTGTGACTGACTGAAGGACTTGATAAAGTACATCTTGCCAACTGTTTGAGTGAAAAAGACCTTAAACTCGCTAGAACTGAGGATGAGTCTGAACATATCAACGCTTTGACTAGTCTAGCTTTCTCCACCCATCGCAACACAACCAACACTGCCAATATCTCCACTGTATACACCCTAACTTTTTAGATGTACTTCTGCTAATTCCAATTTCTTTTGCTTGTATAGCCATCCCAAACCCTGTCACTCCTGTTTCAGGTTCCTTAACACCATCCGAATAAATCTGCGAAAACTCACTATACTTTTTCATCAAATGGTAGTTAAATGCACTTACCAAATCACTTTTATATTTTTCTTTCCTTTTTACCTCTAACAAATGCCAGTCTATGTCAGGCCATACAATCTTCCATGGAGCTACAACCGGATAAACTATTGAAGGGCATATCCTTAGATCAAACACTCCACATTTTATAGCAATATCATTCCCTACCCGACTAAAGGTCTCCCTTTGAAACGTCCCATTCTCCCAGTACTCCTGCAACACTCCTTTTGCGGGGTGAGAATCATTGTGCCCCTGCAAATTAGCCCAGTAGTTTACCATCAATTGCATCCTTCTTAGTTCCAAAGGCATTACTCCCAATTCTACCTGTAGGGCTGAATCTGATGATGTTTTAAAAGCCCCACTGCACTTTCTCAAAGCCTGTGCCTGAATCACATCCAGTTTCCTTATAAGAGACCTGGCTGTTAATCCATATCCTGTATTTCCATAGTCCAACACAGATCTTACTAAAGCCATATACATTCTAATCAACACTGAACAACTTGCTCCCCATTCCCTGCCAGTCAAGCATCTCATCGCATCTATTAATTTTTACATTTCTCCTCAACTTTCCTGATATGTCTGCCCACGTTAACCGTGAATCAAATATAACTCACAGGAATTTAAATGATCCAACCCTTTCTAATACGATCCCATACATCCTTAACTTCTTCCCTACCTCAAATTTTTCCTGGTGAAACACACAGTTTGAGCTTTTTCTACTGAAAATCTATATCCTCAATCATAATCCCACTTCACCGCTTCATCAATTACTCCTTGTAGTTTCCTGATTATATGCTCCATGTTCCTGCCTCTTTTCCACAAGGCCTCATCATCCACAAACAGTGACCTACCAATATTCAATGGTACCTTTGTGAAGACATCATTGATCATAATGATGAAAAGTGACGGGCTAATCACACTACCTTGAGGTGTGCCATTTCCCACTATGTACTGATTTGATAATTCTGACCCAATCCGAACTTGAATTTACCTACCAAACAAAAAATCTTTTATCCAATTAAAAACTCTTCCACCAACCCCATCTTGTGCAGTTTAATTAACAGTCCTTCCTTCCACATCATGTCATGAGCTTTTTCCATGTCAAAAAACACTGCAACTACTGATTCTTCATTTGCCTGGGCCTTTCTTATTTCAGTCTCTAACCTTATCACTGAGTCCATGGAATTCCTTCCCTTCCTAAAACCACTCTGATAACTTGCCAACATTCCCCTCTTCTCAAGATCATACGATAACCTTTCTGTTATCATCCTTTTCATTATCTTGCATATATTTGATGTTAATGCTATTGGCCTGTAGCTAGTGGGTGTTGATGGATCCTTGCCAGTTTTCCTTATTGGAATTACTACTGCTTCTTTCCAAGCACTTGGTAATCATCCCCCTCCCACACTCTGTTGTAAAGATGCAGCAACTTCAAAAGCGCTCCTTCTCCTGGATTTTTTAGCATAACATAGCACATCAGATCTTTCCCTGGGGAGGTTGGTCTCGATATCTTTATTGCTCTCACCATCTCTGCCAACGTCATCAATTATATCATCAGTTTCTTCCCTCCTATTTATCACAACTGGGAGTTGACACATTGTTCTTTTCCTTCTCCATTCTTCAGACAAATTTTCTGAACTATGCATCATTACAAACGACGTGGCCATGATCTCAGCCTTATCCCTACTGGAGACTGCTGTTTCCTCCTCAGATATCATTACTGGATATTCCCATTCCCTTCTATCTCCTCCCATCCTCTTAATCATTCCCCATACCTCTCTCACAGGCGTTGTTCTTCCTATTTTGTTTCAAAGCTCCTCCAACTTTCCCTTTTAGCTTGACGTATAGTTCTTCTCACCACTGCCTGTATCTTCGTATATTGAATCAAATGCTGCATATTATGGGTTCTTTTAACTGGTCTGAATGCTCTATTTCTGTTTTTTTTTACAGCCTCGCAACATTACACTGTCCACCATGGTACCAGTTTTCTATTCATCTTATTTTTACTCCTGGGTATAGATCCTTCTGCTGCCGTAATAATTGCTAAAATCACCTGACTGTTTAATTCATCTATATTTCCAGAAATGTCAATCCTAGTCAATGCTTCTGCACTCAACTTCTGGAACTTACCCCAATCTGCTTTTCCACACACCCACTTTGGGATTACACCACCTGATCTTACACCCACTGAACATGAAACTGGTTAGTGATCGCTGCCTACTGTTGAAGCAGTCCAAACTCCCCATTTACTAACTCCAGCCAAGGTATTAGACACTAATGTCATATTTAATACTGACTCAGTTCCTGTTGTTATGTTTATCCTTGTTCCTCTACCATCATTCATACACACTAAATCATTTTCTTCCATCAAATCTTCAATTACCTTTCCATTTGAATCTGTAAACGAATCCGCCCATATTGTGCTATGAGCATTGAAATCTGCACACCACACTGCTTTATGTCTGTTTTGTCCTTGTATCCTTATTAGGCTATCCAAATTCTTTTACATGGACTGTGTTAGTTAACTATAAACACTTCCTCCCCTCTCTCCCACACATCCACCACTATGTATTCCTGATCATCTCCCTTTTCCGGTACCCTATATGGTATACCTTGTTTGATTAATATAGCACAATGCCCTCCTCCCCCTAGATTTCTATCTTTCCTTATTGTATATCCATATACAACAAAATCTAAAGTTGGTTTCAACCAAGTCTCCTGGTTTTATAACAATTTCTTTAATTAACTGCTTGAATTCCTGGCTATTGGTCAGTAAGCACCTTACATTCCATTGCAAAAGAATCACCATAATTAGTATTAACCAATCCATGACACTTCCTGGTTTGACTGATTAGTGAAGTTCTCCCTCACTTCTTCCCTTGTTAATTCTACTAACCCTAAATGGTTCATTGCTAGTTTGACAACCAGGTGATTTTTTTTCACTCTTTGACTTTACCTCAGCCGTACTATTAATCACTCCTGCAATGAATGTAACTAGAGCCTTTTTGTCTACATAAATTCCATAATTTGTTCTTTGTTGCATCTCTCGCATCCCTCTTGATCCCTGTTCATTAGGAGCATTATTCTGTTCCCTTGACATTCTTACAGCTTCTGATCTTCCTTTTCATTCTTATTGCTTGAATTTTATTCTCCCGTCCCAGAATCTCGCACCCACTATACGCCACATTATGAGCTCCTCCACAATTACAGCATTTTGGTTGCACTCCTGTTCCACACTTTCCATACTCATGATCACACTCACATCTAGCACATCTCCTCTGCCTATTACAGTTTTTATCTATGTGTTCAAACCTTTGACAATTATAGCACCTCAATGGCTTTGGCACATACACTCTTACTGGGTAATTCCTGAAATCCAGGAACACTTTTCTTGGCACTCATTCTTCTTCAAATTCAATCAATACTGATTCACTTTCCTTTTTCATTCCCTCCTTTGTTGTTTTCAGTCTTTCAACATGCATTACTTCTTCTCCTTTGATTCTTTCAATCTACCTTGAAAGGAACATACTACAAAAAGTAATGGATAACCCCAGTCGATCACGCGCAAAGCACTCTGCACCACGAAGCATATCTACACGAAGAATTGTGGGAGGAAATCCGCATTAATTATCAGGGACGCCACAATTCAGTACTTGCGTTCTTCTCGCTGCTTAATCAATAAAAATACACGGGACCTTCAGGATTCGCATCACCAGCTTCAGGAACAGTTACTACTCTTCAGACATCAGCCTCTTGAACCAAAGGGAAACATTTCACTCAACTTCACTTGCCCCACCCTTAAAATATTCCCACAAGCTATGGACTCACTTTCAATGACCTCATCTCATGCCCTCGATGTTTATTGTTTATTTTTGTATTATTCTTTCTTTTTGTATTTGGAATTTGTTGTCTTTTGCACACTGGCCGCATTGGTACGGTCACTCATTTATTCTATCATGTTTGTTATTCTACTGTGGTTTGGCTGACTATGTCCGCAAGAAAATGTACCCCAGGGTTGGATATGGTGCCATATATATCACTTCAATAATAAACCTACGTTGAACTGCGAACTTCCAATTGTGCCCATCGTGTTCGAATGTCTGCAAAAAATGTGATTCACGAGGGGAAGATTGAAGGAGGTAGTACGCTTGGCTGTAGTACACAAGCGTCCAACTAAGATGAGTGTGAATGTAAATTTTGTTTGCTGTACCATAGGATAGCCCTCTCGATCGAAATATTATTGTTCCAATCGCGGGCATATATCACCTTGTTGAATCGGAAAGCGGAGAAATAAACTCACCCACGACCGTAATTGTTAATGAGTTGCTTTGTCTTGAGGATATGCTTCTACCGGACACCGTGCGCGTGTAAATACAATAGTAATCCCTTGGAGCATCTCCTTTGTTCGCGATGGTGAACGTCGCTCTGTCTCGCTGTGACAGCTCTTTATTTACTAGTTGTCCGCCATTGTACAGCTGAAAGGTGCGGTGGGAATATACCCATTCAGTTGTCCGACAAGTAAATGTAATCGACTCATCTGACGCATAGACCTTATCAGATCGGTCACTTGATATTTGAGGTTCTGGTGGCCGAACTGCAAGGAAAGAAAATGAATTGATTCAGACTGTGCACAAGCGTACCGAATCAAATTTCTCATTAGCTCCCGTGCAAAACACTTTCTGTGCAACTACTTTTTTCTCATGCCTAATTACCGTTATATACCTCGCCTCCCTCTGAAGTTGTATCAGCAGAAATAGATTTTGCTGGAGACAATAAGTGTTGTATGTCTGTATGATTGAATGAACGATCTACTAGAGAGCTTTGCTAAGTTAAATGGTAGCACCTCCAGAGTTACGACCTTGTCAGGACGCTGAAGCAGGGATCCAATCGCAGAACATCTACTGTGCGCACTATGATATTTACAGAGTAGCAAAGTGTGGTGGGGGGGGGGGGGGGTAACAAAGTCGGAGTCAAGGTTCAGGTGCTGATGAAAAATTCCAGGGTAATCAAAAAACCAGAATCAGGAAACAGGGAGAGTCAACATTCAGACAGAGTTCACATACAATTGCTGGAAAGGTTCAAGAAAACTCACTGACACAATCTGGCAACAAGCAGGTGAAAACTCAAGACTAAAATACACTGAGCAATAAACAGAGAGACAGATGATAGGTGGAGGACAATGAGACCCAGGTGGCAGCAATACAGATAATAATTAGTGACGGAGTACTCAGTAACACAGGGGCCAGAGTAGAGAAGAAGCGGGGACAGGAGCACATGGCAATACAAAACCACAGACCGAGAGCTAGGGAGAAACACACAAAAATAAAAGTTCATCTGGAGGTACTGACAGACCTGCACGATTGCTACTCGTGTCATGTTTTAGTGAAGGCTGAAATAAGAAAATTATACAGTTTAACACGCGGCCAAGGATTTGCTACAGGAGGGAGAGCATCGGATGTTTGTGTCATTGGGCTCTCTTCTACTGAAGTTTAGAACTGTACAGAAGAGACGGTTTGCAGCTGAATAGGTTGGGGACTAGTATCCCAACGGAAAGTTTCGCTAATGCTGCAAGGGGCGGGGGGCAGAGTATTGGTGAGGATCTTTTTCCTCTTCAAATTCAATCAATACTGTTTCACTTTCCTTTTTCACTTCCTCCTTTGTTGTTTTCTGTCTGTGAACATGCATTACTTCTCCTCCTTTGATATTCCTCTTTCACTCCTCTATATTTATACTCATTGGTACCCGCGATGTCACTTCTTTATATCAACCACCATTTCGTGCTCCCACCCTTCCTGTTTATTTCACCTTATGTTTTCCTATCTCTCTTAATTTGAGTGCTTTCTCAAGTTGTTCCTCATTCGCACATCTTACCAATAGTTTGCCGTCATTAAGGACTTTTGCAAATACTATTTCCCCTATCTTATTTGCCAGTGTTGTTGTTAGCAGCAACGGGTTAATTTTCTTCATGTTTCCTAAGCCTTCTCATTAAATCTTATTGTGACAACACCTTCTCTCTGAACTTGTTCATCTTCCTCACTTTCAGAGCGCTCTCCACTACCATTTTTTATTCTTTTACTCCCTTTGTCTCGGTTTTCATTCATCCGTCTCCTCACTGTCTCCTCACTCCTTTTACTTCCCCCTTCACAGCCATCCATTTCTCTCCAGCTGCCTGCCTCTGATCCACTCACCACCCCCCCGCCCCCCAGTAGTTCAGCAACAAATCCTCAGGCTCCCCCCCAGGACACTGCTCTCGATTCCAACTAATGCAACATCAATAGGCTCCAGCACAGCACCCTAACCTCTTTGGTCTGGGGCACTCCATCAACTGCTCCCCCGCCCACAAAGGCCCGAGTGAAGACCCGGAACCAACACCCACCTCTAAGTCGTGAAATAGGGCTGTGGGTGATAAGGGAATAAATAGGTGATGAACCTGGAATAAGTGGCAGGTGACGCCCATTAGCGTGGAGACTGGGCGGGGTATGTATTTGCAGGCTGGGGAATAGGAGTGGGAGATGACGTAATACTTATGGCATGGAAGCGCGTGGAAATAGCCGGTCGAAACATTTAACAGTCTTGGATATTTATCAGAGTCCAGAAAATATACCACGAGATACATGATGAAACTTGGGAGAGGATCTTACAGAATTTCCCACAAAAAGTCCTCTTCCATAACAATAAACGCAGCAAGAAGTCAGTGAAGGTTAAGAGGTGTGATTCTCTTCAGCAACTACATATTTATTCTAACATGCGCCCAATTTGGCTAGCGGACCAATAGGTCCACATCAGATGCCATGTCACTGGCTCTTCACACAAGTCAAGAACATCCGAACAACATATTTGCATGCATAAGGATGTTCTTTTCGACTGCAACTCCGCCCTCAATACCATCATCAGCACAAAACTAATCAAGACCTTGGCCTCGTTGTGCACTTGTATCCTACATTTCTTTACTTGTACATCCCAATTCAGATTGGCAGCAATATCTCCTCCTCGATCTCCATCAATGGCTATTTTGTGCGAGACCTATCAGCGGCGGCAACTAAGCTCGATGAACTAAATAGTATAGAAGGGATAAGCGGAGCGACCATTGTTGGGAGTAGACCAGTGATGAGAGTAGAAGCAACAGGCTTTTTCTCATCGAGGCTTCAGAGAAAGGGGGCTTCGGCGAGGTAAGTGGGTAAGTGGACTTCGTTTTGTGGTTTATCTGTGCATTCTTTGGAGGAACAGAGAGCATGTTGGTAGGGTTAGTACTTTGCTCTGGGTATCGGATGTGGAAATCCTGGGAATCCTCCAGTCTCCCAAATAGCACCATCTGCGCCAGGTGCACTGAGATGCAGCTCCTGAGAGACTCTGTTAGGGATGTGGAGCTGTCGTTCGATTACTTACAGCTCATTAGGGAGAATGAACAGGAGAGTGAGAAGAGCTACAGGGAGTTAATCATCCCGAGGCTTCAGGAGTTAGATAAGGGGGTGACAGTCAGGGAATCGAGGGAAGGAGCTCAGATAGTAGAGAGCACCCCTGTGGCCATCACTTCAGTAGTCGTTATCTTGTGTTGGAAGCTGTTCAGGGGGATGACCTGCTAAAGGACAACCACAGCGATCGGCTCTCTGGCACTGAGCCTGGTTCCGTGATGCAGAAGGGAAAGAGGAAGATGAGGAATGCAGTAGTCATAGGGAATTCCAGAGTGAGGGGAACAGGCAGGAGGTTCTGTCAGCCTGATAGAGATACAGTATGGAGTGTTACCTCCCAGGTGCCAGGGTACGGGATGTCTCAGATCGGGTGAAGAGTATTCTGAAGGGAGGTGATGACCAGTTGAAGTCTTGGTACACGTTGGTACCAACGCAATAGGTAGAAAAATGAGGAGGTCCTAAAGAGAGAATTCAGGGAGTTAGGTAGGAAGCTGAAAGGCAGGACTCTAGGGTAGTAATCTCAGGATTGCTGCCTGTACCACGTGTTAGCGACTGCAAGAATCGCATTATCAGAACTATTAATGTGTGGCTATGAGACTGTTGTAGGGGGCAGGGCTTCAGATTCCTGGATCATTGGGGCCCCTTCTGAGGGAGGTACGACCTGTACAAAAAGGACGGGATACACCTGGATTAAAAGGGGACCAATATCCTAGCGATCACATTTAATAGAGCTGTTAGGGAAGGTTTAAACTAATTTGGCCGGGGGATGGGAACCGGAATGATAGGGCCGAGGAAGGGGAAAACAGAAATAATCAAAAATAGTGTGCAACAGAGATTACAGAAAGAACAGGTAGGATATGAGGCTTAACTAAAGTCAGTGTCACGAGTTGCAGGGCTATAGAGGCGTGGTCCATTTAACAGAGAAAGCAACAAATACTGGACTGAAACTATTGTATTTGAATGTACGCAGTATAAAGAATATAACAGACGATCTTTAAATTCAGCTACAGATTGGCAAATATGACCTTGTGGCCATTACTGAAACTTGGCTAAAGACTGACTACCATTGGGAGATGAGCGTCCAAGGATATGTAGTATATTGGAAAGATAGGTCAGTTTACAGATGGGTGTGTGGCTCTCTGTATAAGAAATAATATTAAATCATTGGAAAGAGATGACATAGGATTGGAAGGTGTAGAGTCTCTATGGGTTTAGTTAAGAAATGGCAAGCGTAAAAGCATCCTAATGACAGTTGTATAGAGGCCTCCAAACAGCAGATGTGGACGTGGATTACAAATTATATCAGGAGAGAGAAAAGGTGTCTCACAAAGGCAATGTCCTGATATACGTTGAGGACTTTAACATGAAAGTGGATTGGGAAAACCAGGTCTAGACTGGACCTCAAGAGAGAGAGAATTGGTAGAATGTCTAAGGGATGTGTTTTTAGAACAGCTTGTTGTTGACCCCACCAGGGGATCGGCTATGTTGGATTGGGTGTTGTGCAACGATCCAGAGGTGATAAGAGAGCTTAAGGTTAAGGAACCTCTAGGGAACAGTGATCACAATATCACGGAGTTGACATTGAAATATGAGGTGGAAACATAAAATCCAATGTGTCGATATTTTAGTGGAATAAAGGAAGTTACAATGGCATGAGAGAGGCATTGGCCGAAGTTAACTGTAAAGGGACATTCGCAGGAAGGACAGCAAAGCAGCAATGACTGGGGTTTCTGTAAAAAATGAGGGAAGTGCAAGACAGATATATTCCAAATAAGAAGACATTTTCAAGGGGAAGATGGACATCACCATGGCTGACAAGTGAAGTCAGAGAGAAAATAGAAGCAAAGAGAGGGCATACAAGGAAACCAAAGCTAGTGGGAAGATAGAGGAATTGGGGAGCTTTTAAAAACTTGCAGAAGGAAACTAAGAAGGTCATTCGGAAGGAAAAGATGAATTATGAGAGGAAGCTGGACACTAATATCAAGGAAAATACTAAAAGCTTTTAGAAGTATATAAAGGGCAAAAGAGAGTCAAGGGCAGATTATAGGACCAATAGAAAATGACGCTGGAGATATTGTAATGAGAGATGCAGAGATGGAAGAGGAACTGAATGCGTATGTTATATCAGTCCTCACAGTAGAGGACGTCTGCAGTATACCGGACATTCAAGAGTGTCAGGGAAGTGAAGTTTGTGCAGCGAAAATTACGAGCGAGAAGGTGCACAGGAAGCCTAATGATCTGAGGATGGATAAATCTGCTGGACGCGATGGAATGCACCCTCAGCTTCTGAGGGAAGTAGCTGGGGAGATTGCGGAGGCATTAACGATGATATTTCGAAAAACAATAGATTCCCACATTGTACCGGATAAATGGAAAATTGCAAATGTTACTCCAGTATTTAAGAAGGGCGGGAGGCAGCAGAAATAATACTTTAGACCTGTTAGCCTGGTAACAGTGGTTGGGAAGCTGTTGGAATCCATTGTTAGGGATTAGATGATGGAGTACCTGGAGGCACCTGACAAGATAGGCCAAAATCAGCATAGTTTCCTGATAGGAAAATCCTGCCAGACAAACCCTACTGCAATTCTTTGAGGAAATTACAAGCAGGGTAGACGAAGGAGATGCAGTAGACGTGGTGTACCTGGATTTTCAGAAGGCCTTTGATAAGTTGCCGCACATCAGGTTGTTTAGGAAGATAAGAGAACATGGAATTACAGGGAAGTTACTAGCATAGGTGGAGTGTTGGCTACTAGTGGAGTTCCACAGGGCTCGGTGTTAGGGCTGCTGCTTTATACGATTATGTCAATGATTTGGACTAAAGTTTTAATGGATTTGTGGCTAAATTGCCGATGACACAAAAAGTGGTGGAGGAGCGGGTAGTGCTGAGGAAACAGAGAGCCTTAGATAGTTCAGGGGAATGGGTAATGAAGTAGCAAACGAAATACAATGTTTGAAAGTGTATGGTCATGCACTTTGGAGGAGGAGATAAACGGGAAGACTATTATTTAGATGGGGACAGTATTCAAAATGCAGAGATGCAAAGGGAATTGGGAACCCTTGGGGAAGATACCCTAATGTTTAACCTCCAGGTTGAGTCGACTGTGAAGAATGCGAATGTAATGTTGATATTCATTTCTAGAGGTATAAAACATAAGAGCAGGGATGTGCTGTTGGGGTTCTATAAGGCACCTGTGAGACTATAATTGGACTACTGTGTGCAGTTTTGGGCTTCTTAATTTCGAAAGGATATACTAACGCTGGAGAGGGTTCAGAGAAGATTCACGAGAATGAAAAAGGAACGTTTGGCAGCTCTTGGGTTGTATACCCTGGAGTTCAGGCGAATGAGGGGGTTCTCAGTGAAACATTCCGAATGTTAGTAAGCCTGAACAGATTAAATATGACAAAGTATCATGGTATCATGGTAGGGGATTATAGGAGAAGAGGGCACGACTTCAGGATTGAAGAACCTAGATGTGGAGAAATCACTTTAGTCACAGGGTGGTAAATCAGTGGAATTTGTTGCCATGAGCGGCTGTGGAGGCCAGGTCATTGGGTGTATTTAAGGCAGTGATTGATAGGTTCTTCATTAGCCAGGACATCAAAGCGTCCGGGGTGAAAGCAGGGGAGTGGGGATGACTGGAGGAACTGGATCAGCCCATCATTAAATGGCGGAGCAGACTCAATGGGCCGAATGACCTACCTCTGCTCCTTTTTTTGTGGTCTAACACAGCTGCAGCACCCGTCTATGAGCTTAGCCCCCTGCTCGACTCACTTTACTTTTATAACTGTATGGTTGTGCACAGCTTCAATGCTACATTCAAGTTGTACAGCGAGTGTAAAGTTGTGACGAATTAGCATACAGTAGAGAGATTGATCATATGGCTGAGGCGTGCCGTAACAACAAACTATTACAGAAGGAGGAACCAGAGATCTATGAACCAGACCTCATCAGACAATCAAAGGTGGAAAGGGTCAGAAATGTTACATTGCTCAGCGTTATTCCTTCGGAGGACAGGACCTGTACTGGGCCTAACACGTAACTTTAGTTACGATGAAAGCACTGAAGAGTCGGCATTACATTTACAAATTTAGCGAACTACAGAAGATGTGTAGTGAAGCCTATGTTGACTGACTGTTGACTGTATCGCAGACACCAAAAACACAATCTACCTTGAAAGGAACATACTAGGTGATATTGAAGGGACAAAACCGAAACTCAAACTTAATAAATATCAGAAAGAATTTATAAAAATTGCATTGGCTGTAGCCAAAAAGGCTATTGCAATTACTTGGAAATCAGATACATATTTAAGTATAGATTGTTGGAAAAAAGAAATCTATGGCTGTATTCCATTAGAAAAAATTACTTATAACTTAAGAGATAAATATGAAACATTTTTGAAAATCTGGGGGCCCTTATTTACAAAAGACAGGACTAAATATATAGGTGCTCTGAAGAGAAAATTAATGGTTACTTGGGGAAAGAAATAAATATATATACTAAAGTTATTAAGAACTCCATGGAGCATGTGGAGACCTTCCAACAACCAGGCACTCTTTCTTTCTTTCTTTTCTTTCTTTCTTAATTTTTTTTATATAGGGAAGTTAGGGGGGAGGGATTAAGGGGAGGGGGGAAGGGTCACATACTTTTTTTTCTACACTTGTAATCATTTAAAAATGCAATTAAATAAAATTTAAAAAAAAAGAAAGGAACACACTACAAAAAGTAATGGATAACCCCAGTCGATCACGCGCAAAGCATTCTGCACCACGAAGCATATCTACATGAAGAATTGTGGGAGAAAATCCGCATTAATTATCAGGGACGCCACAATTCTGAACTTGCGTTCTTCTCGCTGCTTAATCAATAAAAATATACGGGACCTTCAGGATTCGCATCACAAGCTTCAGGAACAGTTACTACTCTTCAGCCATCAGCCTCTTGAACCAAAGGGAAACATTTCACTCAACTTCACTTGCCCCACCCTTAAAATATTCCCACAAGCTATGGACTCACTTTCAATGACCTCATCTCATGCCCACGATGTTTATTGCTTATTTTTGTATTATTTCTTTCTTTTTGTATTTGGAATTTGTTATCTCTTGCGCACTGGCTGCATTGGTATGGTCACTCATTTATTCTATCATGTTTGTTATTCTACTGTGGTTTGGCTGACTATGTCCGCAAGAAAATGTACCCCAGGGTTGGATATGGTGCCATGTATATCACTTCAATAATAAACTTACGTTGAACTGCGAACTTCCAATTGTGCCCATCGTGTTCGAATGTCTGCAAAAAATGTGATTCACGAGGGGAAGATTGAAGGAGGAAGTACGCTTGGCTGTAGTACACAAGCGTCAAACTAAGATGAGTGTGAATGTAAATTTTGTTTGCTGTACCATAGGAGAGCCCTCTCGATCGAAATATTATTGTTCCAATCGCGGGCATATATCACCTGGTTGAATCGGAAAGCGGAGAAATAAACTCACCCACGACCGTAATTGTTAATGAGTTGCTTTGTCTTGAGGATATGCTTCTACCGGACACCGTGCGCGTGTAAACACAATAGTAATCCCTCGGAGCATCTCCTTTGTTCGCGATGGTGAACGTCGCTCTGTCTCGCTGTGACAGCTCTTCATTTACTAGTTGTCCGCCATTGTACAGCTGAAAGTTGCGGTGGGAATATACCCATTCAGTTGTCCGACAAGTAAATGTAATCGACTCATCTGACGCATAGACCTTATCAGATCGGTCACTTGATATTTGAGGTTCTGGTGGCCGAACTGCAAGGAAAGAAAATGAATTGATTCAGACTGTGCACAAGCGTACCGAATCAATGTTCTCATTAGCTCCCGTGCAAAACACTTTCTGTGCAACTACTTATATCTCATGCCTAATTACCGTTATATACCTCGCCTCCCTCTGAAGTTGTATCAGCAGAAATAGATTTTTCTGGAGACAATAAGTGTTGTATGTCTGTATGATTGAATGAACGATCTACTAGAGAGCTTTGCTAAGTTAAATGGTAGCACCTCCAGAGTTATGACCTTGTCAGGACGCTGAAGCAGGGATCCAATCGCAGAACATCTATTGTGCGCACTATGATATTTACAGAGTAGCAAAGTGTGGTGGGGGGTGGGGGGGGGGGTAAGAAAGTCGGAGTCAAGGTTCAGGTGCTGATGAAAAATTCCAGGGTAATCAAAAAACCAGAATCAGGAAACAGGGAGAGTCAACATTCAGACAGAGATCACATACAAATGCTGGAAAGGTTCAGGAAAACTCACTGACACAATCTGGCAACAAGCAGGTGAAAACTCAAGACTAAAATACACTGAGCAATAAACAGAGAGACAGATGATAGGTGGAGGACAATGAGACCCAGGTGGCAGCAATACAGATAATAATTAGTGACGGAGTACTCAGTAACACAGGGGCCAGAGTAGAGAAGAAGCGGGGACAGGAGCACATGGCAATACAAAACCACAGACTGACAGCTAGGGAGAAACACACAAAAATAAAAGTTCATCTGGAGGTACTGACAGACCTGCACGATTGCTACTCGTGTCATGTTTTAGTGAAGGCTGAAATAAGAAAATTATACAGTTTAACACGCGGCCAAGGATTTGCTACAGGAGGGAGAGCATCGGATGTTTGTGTCATTGGGCTCTCTTCTACTGAAGTTTAGAACTGTAGAGAAGAGACGGTTTGCAGCTGAATAGTTTGGGGACTAGTATCCCAACGGAAAGTTTTGCTAATGCTGCAGGGGCTGGGGCAGAGTATTGGTGAGGAACTTTTTCCTCTTCAAATTCAATCAATACTGATTCACTTTCCTTTTTCACTTCCTCCTTTGTTGTTTTCAGTCTGTGAACATGCATTGCTTCTCCTCCTTTGATATTCCTCTTTAACTCCTCTATATTTATACTCGTTGGTACCCGCGATATCACTTCTTTATATCCACCACCATTTCGTGCTCCCACCCTTCCTGTTTATTTCACCTTATGTTTTCCTATCTCTCTTAATTTGAGTGCTTTCTCAAGTTGTTCCTCATTCGCACATCTTACCAATAGTTTGCCGTCATTAAGGACTTTTGCAAATACTATTTCCCCTATCTTATTTGCCAGTGTTGTTGTTAGCAGCAACGGGTTAATTTTCTTCATGTTTCCTAAGCCTTCTCATTAAATCTTATTGTGACAACACCTTCTCTCTGAACTTGTTCATCTTCCTCACTTTCAGAGCGCTCTCCACTACCATTTTTTATTCTTTTACTCCCTTTGTCTCGGTTTTCATTCATCCTTCCCCTCACTATCTCCTCACTCCTTTTACTTCCCCCTTCACAGCCATCCATTTCTCTCCAGCTGCCTGCCTCTGATCCACTCACCACCCCCCCCCGCCCCCCAGTAGTTCAGCAACAAATCCTCAGGCTCCCCCCCAGGACACTGCTCTCGATTCCAACTAATGCAACATCAATAGGCTCCAGCACAGCACCCTAACCTCTTTGGTCTGGGGCACTCCATCAACTGCTCCCCCGCCCACAAAGGCCCGAGTGAAGACCCGGAACCAACACCCACCTCTATGTCGTGAAATAGGGCTGTGGGTGATAAGGGAATAAACTGGTGATGAACCTGGAATAAATGGCAGGTGACTCCCATTAGCGTGGAGACTGGGCGGGGTATGTATTTGCAGGCTGGGGAATAGGAGTGGGAGATGACGTAATACTTATGGCATGGAGGCGCGTGGAAATAGCCGGTCGAAACATTTAACAGTCTTGGATATTTATCAGAGTCCAGAAAATATACCACGAGATACATGATGAAACTTGGGAGAGGATCTTACAGAATTTCCCACAAAAAGTCCTCTTCCATAACAATAAACGCAGCAAGAAGTCAGTGAAGGTTAAGAGGTGTGATTCTCTTCAGCAACTACATATTTATTCTAACATGCGCCCAATTTGGCTAGCGGACCAATAGGTCCACATCAGATGTCATGTCACTGGCTCTTCACACAAGTCAAGAACATCTGAACAACATATTTGCATGCATAATGATGTTCTTTTCGACTGCAACTCCGCCCTCAGTACCATCATCAGCACAAAACTAATCAAGACCTTGGCCTCGTTGTGCACTTGCATCCTACATTTCTTTACTTGTACATCCCAATTCAGATTGGCAGCAATATCTCCTCCTCGATCTCCATCAACGGCTATTTTGTGCGAGACCTATCAGCGGCGGCAACTAAGCTCGATGAACTAAATAGAAGTATAGAAGGGATAAGCGGAGCGACCATTGTTGGGAGTAGACCAGTGATGAGAGTAGAAGCAACAGGCTTTTTCTCATCGAGGCTTCGGAGAGAGGGGGCTTCGGCGAGGTAAGTGGGTAAGTGGACTTCGTTTTGTGGTTTATCTTTGCATTTTTTGGAGGAACAGAGAGCATGTTGGTAGGGTTAGTACTTTGCTCTGGGTATCGGATGTGGAAATCCTGGGAATCCTCCAGTCTCCCAAATAGCACCATCTGCGCCAGGTGCACTGAGAAGCAGCTCCTGAGAGACTCTGTTAGGGATGTGGAGCTGTCGTTCGATTACCTACAGCTCATTAGGGAGAATGAACAGGAGAGTGAGAAGAGCTACAGGGAGTTAATCATCCGGAGGCTTCAGGAGTTAGATAAGGGGGTTACAGTCAGGGAATCGAGGGAAGGGGCTCAGATAGTAGAGAGCACCCCTGTGGCCATCACTTCAGTAGTCGTTATCTTGTGTTGGAAGCTCTTCAGGGGGATGACCTGCTAAAGGACAACCACAGCGATCGGCCCTCTGGCACTGAGCCTGGTTCCGTGATGCAGAAGGGAAAGAGGAAGATGAGGAATGCAGTAGTCATAGGGGATTCCAGAGTGAGGGGAACAGGCAGGAGGTTCTGTCAGCCTGATAGAGATACAGTATGGAGTGTTACCTCCCAGATGCCAGGGTACGGGATGTCTCAGATCGGGTGAAGAGTATTCTGAAGGGAGGTGATGACCAGTCAGAAGTCTTGGTACACGTTGGTACCAACGACATAGGTAGAAAAATGAGGAGGTCCTAAAGAGAGAATTCAGTGAGTTAGGTAGGAAGCTGAAAGGCAGGACTCTAGGGTAGTAATCTCAGGATTGCTGCCTGTACCACGTGTTAGCGAGTGCAAGAATCGCATTATCAGACCTATTAATGGGTGGCTATGAGACTGTTGTAGGGGCAGGGCTTCAGATTCCTGGATCATTGGGGCCCCTTCTGAGGGAGGTACGACCTGTACAAAAAGGACGGGATGCACCTCGATCAAAAGGGGACCAATTTCCTAGCGATCACATTTAATAGAGCTGTTAGGGAAGGTTTAAACTAATTTGGCCGGGCGATGGGAACCGGAATGATAGGGCCGAGGACGGGGAAAACAGAAATAATCAAAAATAGTGTGTAACAGAGATTACAGAAAGAACAGGTAGGATATGAGGCTTAACTAAAGTCAGTGTCACGAGTTGCAGGGCTATAGAGGCGTGGTCCATTTAACAGAGAAAGCAACAAATACTGGACTGAAACTGTTGTATTTGAATGCACGCAGTATAAAGAATATAACAGACGATCTTTAAATTCAGCTACAGATTGGCAAATATGTCCTAATATGACCATTACTGAAACTTGGCTAAAGACTGACTACCATTGGGAGATGAGCGTCCAAGGATATGTAGTATATTGGAAAGATAGGTCCGTTTACAGAGGGGTGTGTGGCTCTCTGTATAAGAAATAATATTAAATCATTGGAAAAAGATGACATAGGATTGGAAGGTGTAGAGTCTCTATGGGTTTAGTTCAGAAATGGCAAGCGTAAAAGCATCCTAATGACAGTTGTATACAGGCCTCCAAACAGCAGATGTGGACGTGTATTACAAATTATATCAGGAGAGAGAAAAGGTGTCTCACAAAGGCAATGTCCTGATATACATTGAGGACTTTAACATGAACGTGGATTGGGAAAACCAGGTCTAGACTGGACCTCAAGAGAGAGAGAATTGGTAGAATGTCTAAGGGATGTCTTTTTAGAACAGCTTGTTGTTGACCCCACCAGGGGATCGGCTATGTTGGATTGGGTGTTGTGCAACGATCCAGAGGTGATAAGAGAGCTTAAGGTTAAGGAACCTCTAGGGAACAGTGATCACAATATCACGGAGTTGACATTGAAATATGAGGCGGGAAACATAAAATCCAATGTGTCGATATTTTAGTGGAATAAAGGAAGTTACAATGGCATGAGAGAGGCATTGGCCGAAGTTAACTGTCAAGGGACATTCGCAGGAAGGACAGCAAAGCAGCAATGACTGGGGTTTCTGTAAAAAATGAGGGAAGTACAAGACAGATATATTCCAAATAAGAAGAGATTTTCAAGGGGAAGATGGACATCACCATGGCTGACCAGTGAAGTCAGAGAGAAAATAGAAGCAAAGAGAGGGCATACAAGGAAACCAAAGCTAGTGGGAAGATAGAGGAATTGGGGAGCTTTTAAAAACTTGCAGAAGGAAAATAAGAAGGTCATTCGGAAGGAAAAGATGAATTATGAGAGGAAGCTGGATACTAATATCAAGGAAAATACTAAAAGCTTTTAGAAGTATATAAAGGGCAAAAGAGAGTCAAGGGCAGATTATAGGACCAATAGAAAATGACGCTGGAGATATTGTAATGAGAGATGCAGAGATGGAAGAGGAACTGAATGCGTATGTTATATCAGTCCTCACAGTAGAGGACGTCTGCAGTATACCGGACATTCAAGAGTATCAGGGAAGTGAAGTTTGTGCAGCGAAAATTACGAGCGAGAAGGTGCACAGGAAGCTTAATGATCTGAGGATGGATAAATCTGCTGGACCTGATGGAATGCACCCTCAGCTTCTGAGGGAAGTAGCTGGGGTGATTGCGGAGGCAATAACGATGATATTTCAAAAACCAATAGATTCTCACATTGTACCGGACAAATGGAAAATTGCAAATGTTACTCCAGTATTTAAGAAGGGCGGGAGGCAGCAGAAATAATACTTTAGACCTGTTAGCCTGGTAACAGTGGTAGGGAAGCTGTTGGAATCCATTGTTAGGGATTAGATTATGGAGTACCTGGAGGCACCTGACAAGATAGGTCAAAACCAGCATAGTTTCCTGTTAGGAAAATCCTGCCTGACAAACCCTACTGCAATTCTTTGAGGAAATTACAAGCAGGGTAGACGAAGGAGATGCAGTAGACGTGGTGTACCTGGATTTTCAGAAGGCCTTTGATAAGTTGCCGCACATCAGGTTGTTTAGGAAGATAAGAGAACATAGAATTACAGGGAAGTTACTAGCATGGGTGGAGTGTTGGCTACTAGTGGAGTTCCACAGGGCTCGGTGTTAGGACTGCTGCTTTATACGATTATGTCAATGATTTGGACTAAATTTTTAATGGATTTGTGGCTACATTTGCCGATGACACAAAACGTGGTGGAGGAGCGGGTAGTGCGGAGGAAACAGAGAGCCTTAGATAGTTCAGGGGAATGGGTAATGAAGTAGCAAACGAAATACAATGTTTGAAAGTGTATGGTCATGCACTTTGGAGGAGGAGATAAACGGGAAGACTATTATTTAGATGGGGACAGTATTCAAAATGCAGAGATGTAAAGGGAATTGGGAACCCTTGGGGAAGATACCCTAAAGTTTAACCTCCAGGTTGAGTTGACGGTGAAGAAGGCGAATGAAATGTTGATATTCATTTCTAGAGGTATAAAACATAAGAGCAGGGATGTGCTGTTGGGGTTCTATAAGGCACCTGTGAGACCATAATTGGACTACTGTGTGCAGTTTTGGGCTTCTTAATTTAGAAAGGATATACTAACGCTGGAGAGGGTTCAGAGAAGATACACGAGAATGCAAAAGGAACGTTTGGCAGCTCTTGGGTTGTATACCCTGGAGTTCAGGAGAATGAGGGGGTTCTCAGAGAAACATTCCGAATATTAGTAAGCCTGAACAGATTAAATATGACAAAGTATCATGGTATCATGGTAGGGGATTATAGGAGAAGAGGGCACGACTTCAGGATTGAAGAACCTAGATGTGGAGAAATCACTTTAGTCACAGGGTGGTAAATCAGTGGAATTTGATGCCATGAGCGGCTGTGGAGGCCAGGTCATTGGGTGTATTTAAGGCAGTGATTGATAGGTTCTTCATTAGCCAGGACATCAAAGCGTCCGGGGTGAAAGCAGGGGAGTGGGGATGACTGGAGGAACTGGAACAGCCCATCATTAAATGGCGGAGCAGACTCGATGGGCCGAATGACCTACCTCTGCTCCTTTTTTAATGGTCTAACACAGCTGCAGCACCCGTCTATGAGCTTAGCCCCCTGCTCGACTCACTTTACTTTTATGACTGTATGGTTGTGCACAGCTTCAATGCTACATTCAAGTTGTACAGCGAGTGTAAAGTTGTGACGAATTAGCATACAGTAGAGAGATTGATCATATGGCTGAGGCGTGCCGTAACAACAAACTATTACAGAAGGAGGAAACCAGAGATCTATGAACCAGACCTCATCAGACAATCAAAGGTGGAAAGGGTCAGAAATGTTACATTGCTCAGCGTTATTCCTTCGGAGGACAGGACCTGTACTGGGCCTAACACGTAACTTTAGTTACGATGAAAGCACTGAAGAGTCGGCATTACATTTACAAATTTAACGAACTACAGAAGATGTGTAGTGAAGCCTATGTTGACTGACTGCTGACTGTATCGCAGACACCAAAAACACATTCTACCTTGAAAGGAACATACTACAAAAAGTAATGGATAACCCCAGTCGATCACGCGCAAAGCATTCTGCACCACGAAGCATATCTACACGAAGAATTGTGGGAGAAAATCCACAATAATTATCAGGGACGCCACAATTCTGAACTTGAGTTCTTCTCGCTGCTTAATCAATAAAAATATACGGGACCTTCAGGATTCGCATCACAAGCTTCAGGAACAGTTACTACTCTTCAGCCATCAGCCTCTTGAACCGAAGGGAAACATTTCACTCAACTTCACTTGCCCCACCCTTAAAATATTCCCACAAGCTATGGACTCACTTTCAATGACCTCATCTCATGCCCACGATGTTTATTGCTTATTTTTGTATTATTTCTTTCTTTTTGTATTTGGAATTTGTTATCTCTTGCTCACTGGCCGCATTGGTATGGTCACTCATTTATTCTATCATGTTTGTTATTCTACTGTGGTTTGGCTGACTATGTCCGCAAGAAAATGTACCCCAGGGTTGGATATGGTGCCATGTATATCACTTCAATAATAAACTTACGTTGAACTGCGAACTTCCAATTGTGCCCATCGTGTTCGAATGTCTGCAAAAAATGTGATTCACGAGGGGAAGATTGAAGGAGGAAGTACGCTTGGCTGTAGTACACAAGCGTCAAACTAAGATGAGTGTGAATGTAAATTTTGTTTGCTGTACCATAGGAGAGCCCTCTGGATCGAAATATTATTGTTCCAATCGCGGGCATATATCACCTGGTTGAATCGGAAAGCGGAGAAATAAACTCACCCACGACCGTAATTGTTAATGAGTTGCTTTGTCTTGAGGATATGCTTCTACCGGACACCGTTTGCGTGTAAACACAATAGTAATCCCTCGGAGCATCTCCTTTGTTCGCGATGGTGAACGTCGCGCTGTCTCGCTGTGACAGCTCTTCATTTACTAGTTGTCCGCCATTGTACAGCTGAAAGGTGCGGTGGGAATATACCCATTCAGTTGTCCGACAAGTAAATATAATCGACTCATCTGACGCATAGACCTTATCAGATCGGTCACTTGATATTTGAGGTTTTGGTGGCCGAACTGCAAGGAAAGAAATTGAATTGATTCAGACTGTGCACAAGCGTACCGAATCAATGTTCTCATTAGCTCCCGTGCAAAACACTTTCTGTGCAACTACTTATATCTCATGCCTAATTACCGTTATATACCTCGCCTCCCTCTGAAGTTGTATCAGCAGAAATAGATTTTGCTGGAGACAATAAGTGTTGTATGTCTGTATGATTGAATGAACGATCTGCTAGAGAGCTTTGCTAAGTTAAATGGTAGCACCTCCAGAGTTATGACCTTGTCAGGACGCTGAAGCAGGGATCCAATCGCAGAACATCTACTGTGCGCACTATGATATTTACAGAGTAGCAAAGTGTGGTGGTGGGGGGGGGGGGGGGGTGTGGTAACAAAGTCGGGATCAAGGTTCAGGTGGTGATGAAAAATTCCAGGGTGATCAAAAAACCAGAATCAGGAAACAGGGAGAGTCAACATTCAGACAGAGTTCACATACAAATGCTGGAAAGGTTCAGGAAAACTCACTGACACAATCTGGCAACAAGCAGGTGAAAACTCAAGACTAAAATACACTGAGCAATAAACAGAGAAACAGATGATAGGTGGAGGACAATGAGACCCAGGTGGCAGCAATACAGATAATAATTAGTGACGGAGTACTCAGTAACACAGGGGCCAGGGAAGAATAGATGCGGGGACAGGAGCACATGGCAATACAAAACCACAGACTGACAGTTAGGGAGAAACACACAAAAATAAAAGTTCATCTGGAGGTACTGCCAGACCTGCACGATTGCTACTCGTGTCATGTTTTAATGAAGGCAGAAATAAGAAAATTATACAGTTTAACACGCGGCCAAGGATTTGCTACAGTAGGGAGAGCATCGGATGTTTGTGTAATTGGGCACTCTTCTACTGAAGGTTAGAACTGTAGAGAAGAGACGGTTTGCAGCTGAATAGTTTGGGGACTAGTATCCCAACGGAAAGTTTTGCTAATGCTGCACGGGGCTGGGGCAGAGTATTGATGAGGAACTTTTTCCTCTTCAAATTCAATCAATACTGATTCACTTTCCTTTTTCACTTCCTCCTTTGTTGTTTTCAGTCTGTGAACATGCATTGCTTCTCCTCCTTTGATATTCCTCTTTAACTCCTCTATATTTATACTCGTTGGTACCCGCGATATCACTTCTTTATATCCACCACCATTTCGTGCTCCCATCCTTCCTGTTTATTTCACCTTATGTTTTCCTATCTCTCTTAATTTGAGTACTTT
Source organism: Hemitrygon akajei (assembly GCF_048418815.1). Taxonomy (NCBI): domain Eukaryota; kingdom Metazoa; phylum Chordata; class Chondrichthyes; order Myliobatiformes; family Dasyatidae; genus Hemitrygon; species Hemitrygon akajei. The sequence continues at coordinate 1,296,206 of NC_133147.1, forward strand.
CTCAAATTTGTTCCTCATTTGCACATCTTAGCAATAATTTGCCGTCATTAAGGACTTTTGCAAATACTATTTCCCCTATCTTATTTGCCAGTGTTGTTGTTAGCAGCAACGGGTTAATTTTCTTCATGTTTCCTAAGCCTTCTCATTAAATCTTATTATGACAACACCTTCTCTCTGAACTTGTTCATCTTCCTTACTTTCAGAGCGCTCTCCACTACCATTTTTTATTCTTTTACTCCCTTTGTCTCGGTTTTCATTCATCCGTATCCTCACTGTCTCCTCACTCCCTTTAGTTCCCCCTTCACAACAATCCATTTCTCTCCAGCTGCCTGCATTTGATCCAATCACCCCCGCCCTCCCCAGTAGTTCAGCAACAAATCCTCAGGCTCCCCCCCAGGACACTGCTCTCGATTCCAACTAATGCAACATCTCTAGGCTCCAGCACAGCACCCTAACCTCTTTGGTCTGGGACACGCCACCAACTGCTCCCCCGCCCACAAAGGCCCGAGTGAAGACCCGGAACCAACACCCACCTCTATGTCGTGAAATAGGGCTGTGGGTGATAAGGGAATAAACTGGTGATGAACCTGGAATAAATGGCAGGTGACTCCCATTAGCGTGTAGAGTGGGCGGGGTATATATTTGCAGGCTGGGGAATAGGAGTGGGAGATGACGTAATACTTATGGCATGGAAGCGCGTGGAAATAGCCGGTCGAAACATTTAACAGTCTTGAATATTTATCAGAGTCCAGAAAATATACCATGAGATATATGATGAAACTTGGGAGAGGATCTTACAGAATTTCCCACGAGAAGTCCTCTTCCATAACAATAAACGCAGCGAGAAATCAGTGAAGGTTAAGAGGTGTGATTCTCTTCAGCAACTACATATTTATTCTAACATGCGCACAATGTGGCTTGCGGACCAATAGGCCCATGTCACTGGCATGTCAGTTGCCATGTCACTGGCTCTTCACACAAGTCAAGAACATCTGAACAACATATTTGCATACATAAGGATGATCTTTTCGACTACAATTCCGCCCTCAGTACCATCACCAGCACAAAACTAAGCAAGACCTTGGCCTCGTTGTGCACTTGCATCCTACATTTCTTCACTTGTACATCCCAATTCAGATTGGCAGCAAGATCTCCTCCTCGATCTCCATCAACGGCTATTTTGTGCGAGACCTATCAGCGGCGGCAACTAAGCTCGATGAACTAAATAGTATAGAAGGGATAAGCGGAGCGACCATTGTTGGGAATAGACCAGTGATGAGAGTAGAAGCAACAGGCTTTTTCTCATCGAGGCTTCGGAGAAAGGGGGCTTCGGCGAGGTAAGTGGGTAAGTAGACTTCGTTTTGTGGTTTCTCTTTGCATTTTTTGGAGGAACAGAGAGCATGTTGGTAGGGTTAGTACTTTGCTCTGGGTATCGGATGTGGAAATCCTGGGAATCTTCCAGTCTCCCAGATAGCACCATCTGCGCCAGGTGCACTGAGATGCAGCTCCTGAGAGACTCTGTTAGGGATCTGGAGCTGCTGTTCGATGACCTACAGCTCATTAGGGAGAATGAACAGGAGAGAGATAAGCGATACAGGGAGTTAATCACCCCGAAGCTTCAGGAGTCAGAGAAGTGGGTGACAGTTAGGGAAGCGAGGGGAAAGAGCTCAGATAGTAGAGAGCACCCCTGTGGCCATCACTTCAGTAGTCGTTATCTTGTGTTGGAAGCTGTTCAGGGGGATGACCTGCTAAAGGACAACCACAGCGATCGGATCTCTGGCACAGAGCCTGGTTCCGTGATGCAGAAGGGAAAGAGGAAGATGAAGAATGCAGTAGTCATAGGGGATTCCAGAGTGAGGGGAACAGACAGGAAGTTCTGTCAGCCTGATAGAGATACAGTATGGAGTGCTGCCTCCCAGGTGCCAGGGTACGGGATGTCTCAGATCGGGTGAAGAGTATTCTGAAGGTAGGTGATGACCAGTCAAAAGTCTTGGTACACGTTGGTACCAACGAAATAGGTAGAAAAATGAGGAGGTCCTAAAGAGAGAATTCAGGGAGTTAGGTAGGAAGCTGAAAGGCAGGACTCTAGGGTAGTAATCTTAGGATTGCTGCCTGTGCCACGTGTTAGCAAGTGCAAGAATCGCATTATCAGACCAATTAATGTGTGGCTATGAGACTGTTGAAGGGGGCAGGGCTTCAGATTCCTGGATCATTGGGGCCCCTTCTGGGGGAGGTACGACCTGTACAAAAAGGACGGGATACACCTGGATCAAAAGGGGACCAATATCCTAGCGATCACATTTAATAGAGCTGTTAGGGAAGGTTTAAACTAATTTGGCCGGGGGATGGGAACCGGAATGATAGGGCCGAGGAAGGGGAAAACAGAAATAATCAAAAATAGTGTGCAACAGAGATTACAGAAAGAACAGGTAGGATATGAGGCTTAACCAAAGCCAGTGTCACGAGTTGCAGGGCTATAGAGGCGTGGTCCGTTTAACAGAGAAAGCAACAAATACTGGACTGAAACTCTTGTATTTGAATGCACGCAGTATAAAGAATATAACAGACGATCTTAAATTCATCTACAGATTGGCAAAGATGACCTTATGGCCATTACTGAAACTTGGCTAAAGACTGACTGCCATTGGGAGATGAGCGTCCAAGGATATGTAGTATATTGGAAAGATAGGTCAGTTTACAGAGGGGTGTGTGGCTCTCTGTATAAGAAATAATATTAAATCATTGGAAAGAGATGACATAGGATTGGAAGGTGTAGAGTCTCCATGGGTTTAGTTAAGAAATGGCAAGCGTAAAAGGATCCTAATGACAGTTGTATAGAGGCCTCCAAACAGCAGATGTGGACGTGGATTGCAAATTATATCAGGAGAGAGAAAAGGTGTCTCACAAAGGCAATGTCCTGATATACATTGAGGATTTTAACATGAAAGTGGATTGGGAAAACTAGGTCCAGACTGGACCTCAAGAGAGAGAGAATCGGTAGAATGTCTAAGGGTTGTCTTTTTAGAACAGCTTGCTGTTGACCCCACCAGGCGATCGGCTATGTTGGATTGGGTGTTGTGGAACGATCTAGAGGTGATAAGAGAGCTTAAGGTTAAGGAACCTCTAGGGAACAGTGATCACAATATCACGGAGTTGACATTGAAATATGAGGCGGAAACATAAAATCCAATGCGTCGATATTTTAGTGGAATAAAGGAAGTTACAATGGCATGAGAGAGGCATTGGCCGAAGTTAACTGTCAAGGGACATTCGCAGGAAGGACAGCAAAGCAGCAATGACTGGGGCTTCTGTAAAAAATGAGGGAAGTGCAACACAGATATATTCCAAATAAGAAGAAATTTTCAAGGGGAAGATGGACATCACCATGGCTGACAAGTGAAGTCAGAGAGAAAATAGAAGCAAAGAGAGGGCATACAAGGAAACCAAAGCTAGTGGGAAGATAGTGGAATTGGGGAGCTTTTAAAAACTTGCAGAAGGAAACTAAGAAGGTCATTCGGAAGGAAAAGATGAATTATGAGAGGAAGCTGGACACTAATATCAAGGAAAATACTAAAAGCTTTTAGAAGTATATAAAGGGCAAAAGAGAGTCAAGGGCAGATTATAGGACCAATAGAAAATGACGCTGGAGATATTGTAATGAGAGATGCAGAGATGGAAGAGGAACTGAATGCGTATGTTATATCAGTCCTCACAGTAGAGGACGTCTGCAGTATACCGGACATTCAAGAGTGTCAGGGAAGTGAAGTTTGTGCAGCGAAAATTACGAGCGAGAAGGTGCACAGGAAGCCTAATGATCTGAGGATGGATAAATCTGCTGGACGCGATGGAATGCACCCTCAGCTTCTGAGGGAAGTAGCTGGGGAGATTGCGGAGGCATTAACGATGATATTTCGAAAAACAATAGATTCCCACATTGTACCGGATAAATGGAAAATTGCAAATGTTACTCCAGTATTTAAGAAGAGCGGGAGGCAGCAGAAATAATACTTTAGACCTGTTAGCCTGGTAACAGTGGTTGGGAAGCTGTTGGAATCCATTGTTAGGGATTAGATGATGGAGTACCTGGAGGCACCTGACAAGATAGGCCAAAATCAGCATAGTTTCCTGATAGGAAAATCCTGCCAGACAAACCCTACTGCAATTCTTTGAGGAAATTACAAGCAGGGTAGACGAAGGAGATGCAGTAGACGTGGTGTACCTGGATTTTCAGAAGGCCTTTGATAAGTTGCCGCACATCAGGTTGTTTAGCAAGATAAGAGAACATGGAATTACAGGGAAGTTACTAGCATAGGTGGAGTGTTGGCTACCAGTGGAGTTCCACAGGGCTCGGTGTTAGGGCTGCTGCTTTATACGATTATGTCAATGATTTGGACTAAAGTTTTAATGGATTTGTGGCTAAATTTGCCGATGACACAAAAAGTGGTGGAGGAGCGGGTAGTGCTGAGGAAACAGAGAGCCTTAGATAGTTCAGGGGAATGGGTAATGAAGTAGCAAACGAAATACAATGTTTGAAAGTGTATGGTCATGCACTTTGGAGGAGGAGATAAACGGGAAGACTATTATTTAGATGGGGACAGTATTCAAAATGCAGAGATGTAAAGGAAATTGTGAACCCTTGGGGAAGATACCCTAAAGTTTAACCTCCAGGTTGAGTTGACGGTGAAGAAGGCGAATGAAATGTTGATATTCATTTCTAGAGGTATAAAACATAAGAGCAGGGATGTGCTGTTGGGGTTCTATAAGGCACCTGTGAGACCATAATTGGACTACTGTGTGCAGTTTTGGGCTTCTTAATTTAGAAAGGATATACTAACGCTGGAGAGGGTTCAGAGAAGATACACGAGAATGCAAAAGGAACGTTTGGCAGCTCTTGGGTTGTATACCCTGGAGTTCAGGAGAATGAGGGGGTTCTCAGAGAAACATTCCGAATATTAGTAAGCCTGAACAGATTAAATATGACAAAGTATCATGGTATCATGGTAGGGGATTATAGGACAAGAGGGCACGACTTCAGGATTGAAGAAATGAGATGTGGAGAAATCACTTTAGTCAGAGGGTGGTAAATCAGTGGAATTTGTTGCCATGAGCGGCTGTGGAGACCAGGTCATTGGGTGTATTTAAGGCAGTGATTGATAGGTTCTTCATTAGCCAGGAGATCAAAGCGTCCGGGGTGAAAGCAGGGGAGTGGGGATGACTGGAAAAACTTGATCAGCCCATCATTAAATGGCGGAGCAGACTCGATGGGCCGAATGACCTACCTCTGCTCCTACTTTGTATGGTCTAACACAGCTGCAGCACCCGTCTATGAGCTTAGCCCCCTGCTCGACTCACTTTACTTTTATGACTGTATGATTGTGCACAGCTTCAATGCTACATTCAAGTTGTACAGCGAGTGTAAAGTTGTGACGAATTAGCATACAGTAGAGAGATTAATCATATGGCTGAGGCGTGCCATTACAACAAACTATTACAGAAGGAGGAAACCAGAGATCTATGAACCAGACCTGATCAGACTATTAAAGGTGGAAAGGGTCAGCAATGTTACATTGCTCAGTGTTATTCCTTCGGAGGACAGGACCTGTACTGGGCCTAACATGTAACTTTAGTTACGAAGAAAGCACTGAAGATTCGGCATTACATTTACAAACTTAACGAACTACTGTAGATGTGTAGTGAAGCCTATGTTGACTGACTGCTGACTGTATCGCAGACACCAAAAACACATTCTACCTTGAAAGGAACATACTACAAAAAGTAATGGATAACCCCAGTCGATCAAGCGCAAAGCACTCTGCACCACGAAGCATATCTACACGAAGAATTGTGGGAGAAAATCCGCATTAATTATCAGGGACGCCACAATTCTGAACTTGCGTTCTTCTCGCTGCTTAAACAATAAAAATACACGGGACCTTCAGGATTCGCATCACAAGCTTCAGGAACAGTTACTACTCTTCAGCCATCAGCCTCTTGAACCAAAGGGAAACATTTCACTCAACTTCACTTGCCCCACCCTTAAAATATTCCTACAAGCTATGGACTCACTTTCATTGACCTCATCTCATGCCCTCGATGTTTATTGCTTATTTTTGTATTGTTTCTTTCTTTTTGTATTTGGAATTTGTTGTCTTTTGCACACTGGCCGCATTGGTATGGTCACTCATTTATTTTATCATGTTTGTTATTCTACTGTGGTTTGGCTGACTATGTCCGCGAGAAAATGTACCCCAGGGTTGGATATGATGCCATATATATCACTACAATAATAAACTTACGTTGAACTGCGAACTTCCAATTGTGCCCATCGTGTTCGAATGTCTGCAAAAAATGTGATTCACGAGGGGAAGATTGAAGGAGGTAGTACGCTTGGCTGTAGTACACAAGCGTCCAACTAAGATGAGTGTGAATGTAAATTTTGTTTGCTGTACCATAGGAGAGCCCTCTCGATCGAAATATTATTGTTCCAATCGCGGGCATATATCAACTGGTTGAATCGGAAAGCGGAGAAATAAACTCACCCACGACCGTAATTGTTAATGAGTTGCTTTGTCTTGAGGATATGCTTCTACCGGACACCGTGAGCGTGTAAACACAATAGTAATCCCTCGGAGCATCTCCTTTGTTCGCGATGGTGAACGTCGCTCTGTCTCGCTGTGACAGCTCTTTATTTACTAGTTGTCCACCATTGTACAGCTGAAAGGTGCCACCGGAATGTACCCATTCAGTTGTCCAACAAGTAAGTATAATCGACTCATCTGACGCATAGACCTTATCAGATCGGTCACTTGATATTTGAGGTTTTGGTGGCCGAACTGCAAGGAAAGAAAATGAATTGATTCAGACTGTGCACAAGCGTACCGAATCAAATTTCTCATTAGCTCCCGTGCAAAACACTTTCTGTGCAACTACTTTTTTCTCATGCCTAATTACCGTTATATACCTCGCCTCCCTCTGAAGTTGTATCAGCAGAAATAGATTTTGCTGGAGACAATAAGTGTTGTATATCTGTATGATTGAATGAACGATCTGCTAGAGAGCTTTGCTAAGTTAAATGGTAGCACCTCCAGAGTTACGACCTTGTCAGGACGCTGAAGCAGGGATCCAATCGCAGAACATCTACTGTGCGCACTATGATATTTACAGAGTAGCAAAGCTTTGGGGGGGGGGGGGTAACAAAGTCGGAGTCAAGGTTCAGGTGCTGATGAAAAATTCCAGGGTAATCAAAAAACCAGAATCAGGAAACAGGGAGAGTCAACATTCAGACAGAGATCACATACAAATGCTGGAAAGGTTCAGGGAAACTCACTGACACAATCTGGCAACAAGCAGGTGAAAACTCAAGACTAAAATACACTGAGCAATAAACAGAGAGACAGATGATAGGTGGAGGACAATGAGACCCAGGTGGCAGCAATACAGATAATAATTAGTGACGGAGTACTCAGTAACACAGTGGCCAGAGTAGAGAAGAAGCGGGGACAGGAGCACATGGCAATACAAAACCACAGACCGAGAGCTAGGGAGAAACACACAAAAATAAAAGTTCATCTGGAGGTACTGACAGACCTGCACGATTGCTACTCGTGTCATGTTTTAGTGAAGGCTGAAATAAGAAAATTATACAGTTTAACACGCGGCCAAGGATTTGCTACAGGAGGGAGAGCATCGGATGTTTGTGTCATTGGGCTCTCTTCTACTGAAGTTTAGAACTGTACAGAAGAGACGGTTTGCAGCTGAATAGTTTGGGGACTAGTATCCCAACGGAAAGTTTTGCTAATGCTGCAGGGGCTGGGGCAGAGTATTGGTGAGGAACTTTTTCCTCTTCAAATTCAATCAATACTGATTCACTTTCCTTTTTCACTTCCTCCTTTGTTGGTTTCTGTCTGTGAACATGCATTACTTCCCCTCCTTTGATATTCCTCTTTCACTCCTCTATATTTATACTCATTGGTACCCGCGATGTCACTTCTTTATATCAACCACCATTTCGTGCTCCCACCCTTCCTGTTTATTTCACCTTATGTTTTCCTATTTCTCTTAATTTGAGTGCTTTCTCAAGTTGTTCCTCATTTGCACATCTTACCAATAGTTTGCCGTCATTAAGGACTTTTGCAAATACTATTTCCCCTATCTTATTTGCCAGTGTTGTTGTTAGCAGCAACGGGTTAATTTTCTTCATGTTTCCTAAGCCTTCTCATTAAATCTTATTGTGACAACACCTTCTCTCTGAACTTGTTCATCTTCCTCACTTTCAGAGCGCTCTCCACTACCATTTTTTATTCTTTTACTCCCTTTGTCTCGGTTTTCATTCATCCGTCTCCTCACTGTCTCCTCAGTCCTTTTACTTCCCCCTTCACAGCCATCCATTTCTCTCCAGCTGCCTGCCTCTGATCCACTCACCACCCCCCCCCGCCCCCCAGTAGTTCAGCAACAAATCCTCAGGCTCCCCCCCAGGACACTGCTCTCGATTCCAACTAATGCAACATCAATAGGCTCCAGCACAGCACCCTAACCTCTTTGGTCTGGGGCACTCCATCAACTGCTCCCACGCCCACAAAGGCCCGGAACCAACACCCACCTCTAAGTCGTGAAATAAGGCTGTGGGTGATAGGGGAATAAATATGTGATGAACCTGGAATAAGTGGCAGGTGACTCCCATTAGCGTGGAGACTGGGCGGGGTATGTATTTGCAGGCTGGGGAATAGGAGTGGGAGATGACGTAATACTTATGGCATGGAAGCGCGTGGAAATAGCCGGTCGAAACATTTAACAGTCTTGGATATTTATCAGAGTCCAGAAAATATACCACGAGATACATGATGAAACTTGGGAGAGGATCTTACAGAATTTCCCACAAAAAGTCCTCTTCCATAACAATAAACGCAGCAAGAAGTCAGTGAAGGTTAAGAGGTGTGATTCTCTTCAGCAACTACATATTTATTCTAACATGCGCCCAATTTGGCTAGCGGACCAATAGGTCCACATCAGATGTCATGTCACTGGCTCTTCACACAAGTCAAGAACATCTGAACAACATATTTGCATGCATAATGATGTTCTTTTCGACTGCAACTCCGCCCTCAATACCATCATCAGCACAAAACTAATCAAGACCTTGGCCTCGTTGTGCACTTGCATCCTACATTTCTTTACTTGTATATCCCAATTCAGATCATCAGCAATATCTCCTCCTCGATCTCCATCAACGGCTATTTTGTGCGAGACCTATCAGCGGTGGCAACTAAGCTCGATGAACTAAATAGTATAGAAGGGATAAGCGGAGCGACCATTGTTGGGAGTAGACCAGTGATGAGAGTAGAAGCAACAGGCTTTTTCTCATCGAGGCTTCGGAGAAAGGGGGCTTCGGCGAGGTAAGTGGGTAAGTGGACTTCGTTTTGTGGTTTATCTTTGCATTTTTTGGAGGAACAGAGAGCATGTTGGTAGGGTTAGTACTTTGCTCTGGGTATCGGATGTGGAAATCCTGGGAATCCTCCAGTCTCCCAAATAGCACCATCTGCGCCAGGTGCACTGAGATGCAGCTCCTGAGAGACTCTGTTAGGGATGTGGAGCTGTCGTTCGATTACCTACAGCTCATTAGGGAGAATGAACAGGAGAGTGAGAAGAGCTACAGGGAGTTAATCATCCCGAGGCTTCAGGAGTTAGATAAGGGAGTGACAGTCAGGGAATCGAGGGAAGGGGCTCAGATAGTAGAGAGCACCCCTGTGGCCATCACTTCAGTAGTCGTTTTCTTGTGTTGGAAGCTGTTCAGGGGGATGACCTGCTAAAGGACAACCACAGCGATCGGCTCTCTGGCACAGAGCCTGGTTCCGTGATGCAGAAGGGAAAGAGGAAGATGAGGAATGCAGTAGTCATAGGGGATTCCAGAGTGAGGGGAACAGGCAGGAGGTTCTGTCAGCCTGATAGAGATACAGTATGGAGTGTTACCTCCCAGATGCCAGGGTACGGGATGTCTCAGATCGGGTGAAGAGTATTCTGAAGGGAGGTGATGACCAGTCAAAAGTCTTGGTACACGTTGGTACAAACGACATAGGTAGAAAAATGAGGAGGTCCTAAAGAGAGAATTCAGTGAGTTAGGTAGGAAGCTGAAAGGCAGGACTCTAGGGTAGTAATCTCAGGATTGCTGCCTGTACCACGTGTTAGCGAGTGCAAGAATCGCATTATCAGAACTATTAATGTGTGGCTATGAGACTGTTGTAGGGGGCAGGGCTTCAGATTCCTGGATCATTGGGGCCCCTTCTGAGGGAGGTACGACCTGTACAAAAAGGACGGGATACACCTGGATCAAAAGGGGACCAATATCCTAGCGATCACATTTAATAGAGCTGTTAGGGAAGGTTTAAACTGATTTGGCCGGGGGATGGGAACCGGAATGATAGGGCCGAGGAAGGGGAAAACAGAAATAATCAAAAATAGTGTGCAACAGAGATTACAGAAAGAACAGGTAGGATATGAGGCTTAACTAAAGCCAGTGTCACGAGTTGCAGGGCTATAGAGGCGTGGTCCATTTAACAGAGAAAGCAACAAATACTGGACTGAAACTGTTGTATTTGAATGCACGCAGTATAAAGAATATAACAGACGATCTTTAAATTCAGCTACAGATTGGCAAATATGACCTTGTGGCCATTACTTAAACTTGGCTAAAGACTGACTACCATTGGGAGATGAGCGTCCAAGGATATGTAGTATATTGGAAAGATAGGTCAGTTTACAGAGGGGTGTGTGGCTCTCTGTATAAGAAATAATATTAAATCACTGGAAAGAGATGACATTGGATTGGAAGGTGTAGAGTCTCTATGGGTTTAGTTAAGAAACGGCAAGCGTAAAAGCATCCTAATGACAGTTGTATAGAGGCCTCCAAACAGCAGATGTGGACGTGGATTACAAATTATATCAGGAGAGAGAAAAGGTGTCTCACAAAGTCAATGTCCTGATATACATTGAGGACTTTAACATGAAAGTGGATTGGGAAAACCAGGTCCAGACTGGACCTCAAGAGAGAGAGAATTGGTAGAATGTCTAAGGGATGTCTTTTTAGAACATCTTGTTGTTGACCCCGCCAGGGGATCGGCTATGTTGGATTGGGTGTTGTGCAACGATCCAGAGGTGATAAGAGAGCTTAAGGTTAAGGAACCTCTAGGGAACAGTGATCACAATATCACGGAGTTGACATTGAAATATGAGGCGGAAACATAAAATCCAATGTGTCGATATTTTAGTGGAATAAAGGAAGTTACAATGGCATGAGAGAGGCATTGGCCGAAGTTAACTGTAAAGGGACATTCGCAGGAAGGACAGCAAAGCAGCAATGACTGGGGCTTCTGTAAAAAATGAGGGAAGTGCAAGACAGATATATTCCAAATAAGAAGAAATTTTCAAGGGGAAAATGGACATCACCATGGCTGACAAGTGAAGTCAGAGAGAAAATAGAAGCAAAGAGAGGGGATACAAGGAAACCAAAGCTAGTGGGAAGATAGAGGAATTGGGGAGCTTTTAAAAACTTGCTGAAGGAAACTAAGAAGGTCATTCGGAAGGAAAAGATGAATTATGAGAGGAAGCTGGACACTAATATCAAGGAAAATACTAAAAGCTTTTAGAAGTATATAAAGGGCAAAAGAGAGTCAAGGGCAGATTATAGGACCAATAGAAAATGACGCTGGAGATATTGTAATGAGAGATGCAGAGATGGAAGAGGAACTGAATGCGTATGTTATATCAGTCCTCACAGTAGAGGACGTCTGCAGTATACCGGACATTCAAGAGTATCAGGGAAGTGAAGTTTGTGCAGCGAAAATTACGAGCGAGAAGGTGCACAGGAAGCGTAATGATCTGAGGATGGATAAATCTGCTGGACCTGATGGAATGCACCCTCAGCTTCTGAGGGAAGTAGCTGGGGAGATTGCGGAGGCATTAACGATGATATTTCAAAAAACAATAGATTCTCACATTGTACCGGATAAATGGAAAATTGCAAATGTTACTCCAGTATTTAAGAAGGGCGGGAGGCAGCAGAAATAATACTTTAGACCTGTTAGCCTGGTAACAGTGGTTGGGAAGCTGTTGGAATCCATTGTTAGGGATTAGATGATGGAGTACCTGGAGGCACCTGACAAGATAGGCCAAAATCAGCATAGTTTCCTGATAGGAAAATCCTGCCTGACAAACCCTACTGCAATTCTTTGAGGAAATTACATGCAGGGTAGACGAAGGAGATGCAGTAGACGTGGTGTACCTGGATTTTCAGAAGGCCTTTGATAAGTTGCCGCACATGAGGTTGTTTAGGAAGATACGAAAACATGGAATTACAGGGAAGTTACTAGCATGGGTGGAGTGTCGGTTACTAGTGGAGTTCCACAGGGCTCGGTGTTAGGACTGCTGCTTTATACGATTATGTCAATGATTTGGACTAAAGTTTCAATGGATTTGTGGCTAAATTTGCCGATGACACAAAAAGTGGTGGAGGAGCGGGTAGTGCTGAGGAATCAGAGAGCCTTAGATACTTCAGGGGAATGGGTAATGAAGTAGCAAACAAAATACAATGTTTGAAAGTGTATGGTCATGCACTTTGGAGGAGGAGATAAACGGGAAGACTATTATTTAGATGGGGACAGTATTCAAAATGCAGAGATGCAAAGGGAATTGGGAACCCTTGGGGAAGATACCCTAAAGTTTAACCTCCAGGTTGAGTCGACTGTGAAGAAGGCGAATGTAATGTTGATATTCATTTCTAGAGGTATAAAACATAAGAGCAGGGATGTGCTGTTGGGGTTCTATAAGGCACCTGTGAGACTATAATTGGACTACTGTGTGCAGTTTTGGGCTTCATAATTTAGAAAGGATATACTAACGCTGGAGAGGGTTCAGAGAAGATTCACGAGAATGAAAAAGGAACGTTTGGCAGCTCTTGGGTTGTATACCCTGGAGTTCAGGCGAATGAGGGGGTTCTCAGTGAAACATTCCGAATGTTAGTAAGCCTGAACAGATTAAATATGACAAAGTATCATGTTATCATGGTAGGGGATTATAGGAGAAGAGGGCACGACTTCAGGATTGAAGAACCTAGATGTGGAGAAATCACTTTAGTCAGAGGGTGGTAAATCAGTGGAATTTGTTGCCATGAGCGGCTGTGGAGGCCAAGTCATTGGGTGTATTTAAGGCAGTGATTGATAGGTTCTTCATTAGCCAGGACATCAAAGCGTCCGGGGTGAAAGCAGGGGAGTGGGGATGACTGGAGGAACTGGAACAGCATCATTAAATGGCGGAGCAGACTCGATGGGCCGAATGACCTACCTCTGCTCCTTTTTTTATGGTCTAACACAACTGCAGCACCCGTCTATGAGCTTAGCCCCCTGCTCGACTCACTTTACTTTTATGACTGTATGGTTGTGCACAGCTCCAATGCTACATTCAAGTTGTACAGCGAGTGTAAAGTTGTGACGAATTAGCATACAGTAGAGATATTGATCATATGGCTGAGGCGTGCCGTAACAACAAACTATTACAGAAGGAGGAAACCAGAGATCTATGAACCAGACCTCATCAGACAATCAAAGGTGGAAAGGGTCAGAAATGTTACATTGCTCAGCGTTATTCCTTCGGAGGACAGGACCTGTACTGGGCCTAACACGTAACTTTAGTTACGATGAAAGCACTGAAGAGTCGGCATTACATTTACAAATTTAACGAACTACAGAAGATGTGTAGTGAAGCCTATGTTGACTGACTGTTGACTGTATCGCAGACACCAAAAACACAATCTACCTTGAAAGGAACATACTACAAAAAGTAATGGATAACCCCAGTCGATCACGCGCAAAGCATTCTGCACCACGAAGCATATCTACACGAAGACTTGTGGGAGAAAATCCACATTAATTATCAGGGACGCCACAATTCTGAACTTGCGTTCTTCTCGCTGCTTAATCAATAAAAATATACGGGACCTTCAGGATTCGCATCACAAGCTTCAGGAACAGTTACTACTCTTCAGCCATCAGCCTCTTGAACCAAAGGGAAACATTTCACTCAACTTCACTTGCCCCACCCTTAAAATATTCCCACAAGCTATGGACTCACTTTCAATGACCTCATCTCATGCCCACGATGTTTATTGCTTATTTTTGTATTATTTCTTTCTTTTTGTATTTGGAATTTGTTATCTCTTGCTCACTGGCTGCATTGGTATGGTCACTCATTTATTCTATCATGTTTGTTATTCTACTGTGGTTTGGCAGACTATGTCCGCAAGAAAATGTACCCCAGGGTTGGATATGGTGCCATGTATATCAGTTCAATAATAAACTTACGTTGAACTGCGAACTTCCAATTGTGCCCATCGTGTTCGAATGTCTGCAAAAAATGTGATTCACGAGGGGAAGATTGAAGGAGGAAGTACGCTTGGCTGTAGTACACAAGCGTCAAACTAAGATGAGTGTGAATGTAAATTTTGTTTGCTGTACCATAGGAGAGCCCTCTCGATCGAAATACTATTGTTCCAATCGCGGGCATATATCACCTGGTTGAATCGGAAAGCGGAGAAATAAACTCACCCACGACCGTAATTGTTAATGAGTTGCTTTGTCTTGAGGATATGCTTCTACCGGACACCGTTTGCGTGTAAACACAATAGTAATCCCTCGGAGCATCTCCTTTGTTCGCGATGGTGAACGTCGCGCTGTCTCGCTGTGACAGCTCTTCATTTACTAGTTGTCCGCCATTGTACAGCTGAAAGTTGCGGTGGGAATATACCCATTCAGTTGTCCGACAAGTAAATGTAATCGACTCATCTGACGCATAGACCTTATCAGATCGGTCACTTGATATTTGAGGTTCTGGTGGCCGAACTGCAAGGAAAGAAAATGAATTGATTCAGACTGTGCACAAGCGTACCGAATCAATGTTCTCATTAGCTCCCGTGCAAAACACTTTCTGTGCAACTACTTATATCTCATGCCTAATTACCGTTATATACCTCGCCTCTCTCTGAAGTTGTATCAGCAGAAATAGATTTTGCTGGAGACAATAAGTGTTGTATGTCTGTATGATTGAATGAACGATCTGCTAGAGAGCTTTGCTAAGTTAAATGGTAGCACCTCCAGAGTTATGACCTTGTCAGGACGCTGAAGCAGGGATCCAATCGCAGAACATCTACTGTGCGCACTATGATATTTACAGAGTAGCAAAGTGTGGTGGTGGGGGGGGGGGGGGGTGTGGTAACCAAGTCGGGATCAAGGTTCAGGTGGTGATGAAAAATTCCAGGGTGATCAAAAAACCAGAATCAGGAAACAGGGAGAGTTAACATTCAGACAGAGTTCACATACAAATGCTGGAAAGGTTCAGGAAAACTCACTGACACAATCTGGCAACAAGCAGGTGAAAACTCAAGACTAAAATACACTGAGCAATAAACAGAGAAACAGATGATAGGTGGAGGACAATGAGACCCAGGTGGCAGCAATACAGATAATAATTAGTGACGGAGTACTCAGTAACACAGGGGCCAGAGTAGAATAGATGCGGGGACAGGAGCACATGGCAATACAAAACCACAGACTGACAGCTAGGGAGAAACACACAAAAATAAAAGTTCATCTGGAGGTACTGACAGACCTGCACGATTGCTACTCGTGTCATGTTTTAATGAAGGCAGAAATAAGAAAATTATACAGTTTAACACGCGGCCAAGGATTTGCTACAGGAGGGAGAGCATCGGATGTTTGTGTCATTGGGCTCTCTTCTACTGAAGGTTAGAACTGTAGAGAAGAGACGGTTTGCAGCTGAATAGTTTGGGGACTAGTATCCCAACGGAAAGTTTTGCTAATGCTGCACGGGGCTGGGGCAGAGTATTGATGAGGAACTTTTTCCTCTTCAAATTCAATCAATACTGATTCACTTTCCTTTTTCACTTCCTCCTTTGTTGTTTTCTGTCTGTGAACATGCATTACTTCCCCTCCTTTGATATTCCTCTTTCACTCCTCTATATTTATACTCATTGGTACCCGCGATATCACTTCTTTATATCCACCACCATTTCGTGCTCCCACCCTTCCTGTTTATTTCACCTTATGTTTTCCTATCTCTCTTAATTTGAGTACTTTCTCAAATTTGTTCCTCATTTGCACATCTTACCAATAGTTTGCCGTCATTAAGGACTTTTGCAAATACTATTTCCCCTATCTTATTTGCCAGTGTTGTTGTTAGCAGCAACGGGTTAATTTTCTTCATGTTTCCTAAGCCTTCTCATTAAATCTTATTATGACAACACCTTCTCTCTGAACTTGTTCATCTTCCTCACTTTCAGAGCGCTCTCCACTACCATTTTTTATTCTTTTACTCCCTTTGTCTCGGTTTTCATTCATCCGTATCCTCACTGTCTCCTCACTCCCTTTAGTTCCCCATTCACAACAATCCATTTCTCTCCAGCTGCCTGCATTTGATCCAATCACCCCCGCCCTCCCCAGTAGTTCAGCAACAAATCCTCAGGCTCCCCCCCAGGACACTGCTCTCGATTCCAACTAATGCAACATCTCTAGGCTCCAGCACAGCACCCTAACCTCTTTGGTCTGGGACACGCCACCAACTGCTCCCCCGCCCACAAAGGCCCGAGTGAAGACCCGGAACCAACACCCACCTCTATGTCGTGAAATAGGGCTGTGGGTGATAAGGGAATAAACTGGTGATGAACCTGGAATAAATGGCAGGTGACTCCCATTAGCGTGTAGAGTGGGCGGGGTATATATTTGCAGGCTGGGGAATAGGAGTGGGAGATGACGTAATACTTATGGCATGGAAGCGCGTGGAAATCGCCGGTCGAAACATTTAACAGTCTTGAATATTTATCAGAGTCCAGAAAATATACCATGAGATATATGATGAAACTTGGGAGAGGATCTTACAGAATTTCCCACGAGAAGTCCTCTTCCATAACAATAAACGCAGCGAGAAATCAGTGAAGGTTAAGAGGTGTGATTCTCTTCAGCAACTACATATTTATTCTAACATGCGCACAATGTGGCTTGCGGACCAATAGGCCCATGTCACTGGCATGTCAGTTGCCATGTCACTGGCTCTTCACACAAGTCAAGAACATCTGAACAACATATTTGCATACATAAGGATGTTCTTTTCGACTACAATTCCGCCCTCAGTACCATCACCAGCACAAAACTAAGCAAGACCTTGGCCTCGTTGTGCACTTGCATCCTACATTTCTTCACTTGTACATCCCAATTCAGATTGGCAGCAAGATCTCCTCCTCGATCTCCATCAACGGCTATTTTGTGCGAGACCTATCAGCGGCGGCAACTAAGCTCGATGAACTAAATAGTATAGAAGGGATAAGCGGAGCGACCATTGTTGGGAATAGACCAGTGATGAGAGTAGAAGCAACAGGCTTTTTCTCATCGAGGCTTCGGAGAAAGGGGGCTTCGGCGAGGTAAGTGGGTAAGTAGACTTCGTTTTGTGGTTTCTCTTTGCATTTTTTGGAGGAACAGAGAGCATGTTGGTAGGGTTAGTACTTTGCTCTGGGTATCGGATGTGGAAATCCTGGGAATCTTCCAGTCTCCCAGATAGCACCATCTGCGCCAGGTGCACTGAGATGCAGCTCCTGAGAGACTCTGTTAGGGATCTGGAGCTGCTGTTCGATGACCTACAGCTCATTAGGGAGAATGAACAGGAGAGAGATAAGCGATACAGGGAGTTAATCACCCCGAAGCTTCAGGAGTCAGAGAAGTGGGTGACAGTTAGGGAAGCGAGGGGAAAGAGCTCAGATAGTAGAGAGCACCCCTGTGGCCATCACTTCAGTAGTCGTTATCTTGTGTTGGAAGCTGTTCAGGGGGATGACCTGCTAAAGGACAACCACAGCGATCGGATCTCTGGCACAGAGCCTGGTTCCGTGATGCAGAAGGGAAAGAGGAAGATGAAGAATGCAGTAGTCATAGGGGATTCCAGAGTGAGGGGAACAGACAGGAAGTTCTGTCAGCCAGATAGAGATACAGTATGGAGTGTTGCCTCCCAGGTGCCAGGGTACGGGATGTCTCAGATCGGGTGAAGAGTATTCTGAAGGGAGGTGATGACCAGTCAAAAGTCTTGGTACACGTTGATACCAACGAAATAGGTAGAAAAATGAGGAGGTCCTAAAGAGAGAATTCAGGGAGTTAGGTAGGAAGCTGAAAGGCAGGACTCTAGGGTAGTAATCTTAGGAATGCTGCCTGTGCCACGTGTTAGCAAGTGCAAGAATCGCATTATCAGACCAATTAATGTGTGGCTATGAGACTGTTGAAGGGGGCAGGGCTTCAGATTCCTGGATCATTGCTGCCCCTTCTGGGGGAGGTACGACCTGTACAAAAAGGACGGGATACACCTGGATGAAAAGGGGACCAATATCCTAGCGATCACATTTAATAGAGCTGTTAGGGAAGGTTTAAACTAATTTGGCCGGGGGATGGGAACCGGAATGATAGGGCCGAGGAAGGGGAAAACAGAAATAATCAAAAATAGTGTGCAACAGAGATTACAGAAAGAACAGGTAGGATATGAGGCTTAACCAAAGCCAGTGTCACGAGTTGCAGGGCTATAGAGGCGTGGTCCGTTTAACAGAGAAAGCAACAAATACTGGACTGAAGCTGTTGTATTTGACTGCACGCAGTATAAAGAATATAACAGACGATCTTTAAATTCAGCTACAGATTGGCAAATATGACCTTGTGGCCATTACTGAAACTTGGCTAAAGACTGACTGCCATTGGGAGATGAGCGTCCAAGGATATGTAGTATATTGGAAAGATAGGTCAGTTTACAGAGGGGTGTGTGGCTCTGTGTATAAGAAATAATATTAAATCATTGGAAAGAGATGACATAGGATTGGAAGGTGTAGAGTCTCCATGGGTTTAGTTAAGAAATGGCAAGCGTAAAAGGATCCTAATGACAGTTGTATAGAGGCCTCCAAACAGTAGATGTGGACGTGGATTGCAAATTATATCAGGAGAGAGAAAAGGTGTCTCACAAAGGCAATGTCCTGATATACATTGAGGACTTTAACATGAAAGTGGATTGGGAAAACCAGGTCTACACTGGACCTCAAGAGAGAGAGAATTGGTAGAATGTCTAAGGGTTGTCTTTTTAGAACAGCTTGTTGTTGACCCCACCAGGGGATCGGCTATGTTGGATTGGGTGTTGTGGAACGATCTAGAGGTGATAAGAGAGCTTAAGGTTAAGGAACCTCTAGGGAACAGTGATCACAATATCACGGAGTTGACATTGAAATATGAGGCCGAAACATAAAATCCAATGCGTCGATATTTTAGTGGAATAAAGGAAGTTACAATGGCATGAGAGAGGCATTGGCCGAAGTTAACTGTCAAGGGACATTCGCAGGAAGGACAGCAAAGCAGCAATGACTGGGGCTTCTGTAAAAAATGAGGGAAGTGCAAGACAGATATATTCCAAATAAGAAGAAATTTTCAAGGGGAAAATGGACATCACCATGGCTGACCAGTGAAGTCAGAGGGAAAATAGAAGCAAAGAGAGGGCATACAAGGAAGCCAAAGCTAGTGGGAAGATAGAGGAATTGGGGAGCTTTTAAAAACTTGCTGAAGGAAACTAAGAAGGTCATTCGGAAGGAAAAGATGAATTATGAGAGGAAGCTGGACACTAATATCAAGGAAAATACTAAAAGCTTTTAGGTATATAAAGGGCAAAAGAGATTCAAGGGCAGATTATAGGACCAATAGAAAATGACGCTGGAGATATTGTAATGAGAGATGCAGAGATGGAAGAGGAACTGAATGCGTATGTTATATCAGTCCTCACAGTAGAGGACGTCTGCAGTATACCGGACATTCAAGAGTATCAGGGAAGTGAAGTTTGTGCAGCGAAAATTACGAGCGAGAAGGTGCACAGGAAGCTTAATGATCTGAGGATGGATAAATCTGCTGGACCTGATGGAATGCACCCTCAGCTTCTGAGGGAAGTAGCTGGGGTGATTGCGGAGGCAATAACGATGATATTTCAAAAACCAATAGATTCTCACATTGTACCGGATAAATGGAAAATTGCAAATGTTACTCCAGTATTTAAGAAGGGCGGGAGGCAGCAGAAATAATACTTTAGACCTGTTAGCCTGGTAACAGTGGTTGGGAAGCTGTTGGAATCCATTGTTAGGGATTAGATTATGGAGTACCTGGAGGCACCTGACAAGATAGGTCAAAACCAGCATAGTTTCCTGATAGGAAAATCCTGCCTGACAAACCCTACTGCAATTCTTTGAGGAAATTACAAGCAGGGTAGACGAAGGAGATGCAGTAGACGTGGTGTACCTGGATTTTCAGAAGGCCTTTGATAAGTTGCCGCACATCAGGTTGTTTAGGAAGATAAGAGAACATGGAATTACAGGGAAGTTACTAGCATGGGTGGAGTGTTGGCTACTAGTGGAGTTCCACAGGGCTCGGTGTTAGGACTGCTGCTTTATACGATTATGTCAATGATTTGGACTAAATTTTTAATGGATTTGTGGCTAAATTTGCCGATGACACAAAAAGTGGTGGAGGAGCGGGTAGTGCTGAGGAAACAGAGAGCCTTAGATAGTTCAGGGGAATGGGTAATGAAGTAGCAAACGAAATACAATGTTTGAAAGTGTATGGTCATGCACTTTGGAGGAGGAGATAAACGGGAAGACTATTATTTAGATGGGGACAGTATTCAAAATCCAGAGATGTAAAGGGAATTGTGAACCCTTGGGGAAGATACCCTAAAGTTTAACCTCCAGGTTGAGTTGACGGTGAAGAAGGCGAATGAAATGTTGATATTCATTTCTAGAGGTATAAAACATAAGAGCAGGGATGTGCTGTTGGGGTTCTATAAGGCACCTGTGAGACCATAATTGGACTACTGTGTGCAGTTTTGGGCTTCTTAATTTAGAAAGGATATACTAACGCTGGAGAGGGTTCAGAGAAGATACACGAGAATGCAAAAGGAACGTTTGGCAGCTCTTGGGTTGTATACCCTGGAGTTCAGGAGAATGAGGGGGTTCTCAGAGAAACATTCCGAATATTAGTAAGCCTGAACAGATTAAATATGACAAAGTATCATGGTATCATGGTAGGGGATTATAGGACAAGAGGGCACGACTTCAGGATTGAAGAACTGAGATGTGGAGAAATCACTTTAGTCAGAGGGTGGTAAATCAGTGGAATTTGTTGTCATGAGCGGCTGTGGAGGCCAGGTCATTGGGTGTATTTAAGGCAGTGGTTGATAGGTTCTTCATTAGCCAGGACATCAAAGCGTCCGGGGTGAAAGCAGGGGAGTGGGGATGACTGGAAGAACTTGATCAGCCCATCATTAAATGGCGGAGCAGACTCGATGGGCCGAATGACCTACCTCTGCTCCTACTTTGTATGGTCTAACACAGCTGCAGCACCCATCTATGAGCTTAGCCCCCTGCTCGACTCACTTTACTTTTATGACTGTATGGTTGTGCACAGCTTCAATGCTACATTCAAGTTGTACAGCGAGTGTAAAGTTGTGACGAATTAGCATACAGTAGAGAGATTGATCATTTGGCTGAGGCGTGCCGTAACAACAAACTATTACAGAAGGAGGAAACCAGAGATCTATGAACCAGACCTCATCAGACAATCAAAGGTGGAAAGGGTCAGAAATGTTACATTGCTCAGCGTTATTCCTTCGGAGGACAGGACCTGTACTGGGCCTAACACGTAACTTTAGTTACGATGAAAGCACTGAAGAGTCGGCATTACATTTACAAATTTAACGAACTACAGAAGATGTGTAGTGAAGCCTATGTTGACTGACTGTTGACTGTATCGCAGACACCAAAAACACAATCTACCTTGAAAGGAACATACTACAAAAAGTAATGGATAACCCCAGTCGATCACGCGCAAAGCATTCTGCACCACGAAGCATATCTACACGAAGAATTGTGGGAGAAAATCCACATTAATTATCAGGGACGCCACAATTCTGAACTTGCGTTCTTCTCGCTGCTTAATCAATAAAAATATACGGGAACTTCAGGATTCGCATCACAAGCTTCAGGAACAGTTACTACTCTTCAGCCATCAGCCTCTTGAACCAAAGGGAAACATTTCACTCAACTTCACTTGCCCCACCCTTAAAATATTCCTACAAGCTATGGACTCACTTTCAATGACCTCATCTCATGCCCTCGATGTTTATTGCTTATTTTTGTATTATTTCTTTCTTTTTGTATTTGGAATTTGTTGTCTTTTGCACACTGGCCGCATTGGTGCGGTCACTCATTTATTCTATCATGGTTGTTATTCTACTGTGGTTTGGCTGACTATGTCCGCAAGAAAATATACCCCAGGGTTGGATATGGTGCCATATATATCACTTCAATAATAAACTTAAGTTGAACTGCGAACTTCCAAATGTGCCCATCGTGTTCGAATGTCTGCAAAAAATGTGATTCACGAGGGGAAAATTGAAGGAGGAAGTATACTTGGCTGTAGTACACAAGCGTCAAACCAAGATGACATACGTCAAACGTATGTCCATCCAAGAACTGTCATAGGAATGGCAGATAAGCTCAGGGCATGGAACAACAGCTGGAAGCTTGATATTGTAGCCATTAGTGGAGACTTGGCTGCAGGACTGGACACTCGATATTTCGAGCTTTGGTTGTTTTAGACACTGCAGAGTGGGAGCGATTGAAGGATGGGAGGTGGTGTTACTAGTTAGAGAAAATGTCACGGCAGTGCTGTAAGGACAGACTGGAAAACTTGTTTAGTGAGGCTCTATGAGTGGAACGGAGGAATAAGAAAAGTATGACCACGTTAACAGGGGAACATTATAGACCACCCAACAGTCTGAGCGATTTAGCAGAACAAATTTGTAGAGATAGCAGATTGTTGCAAGAAAAATAAGGTTGTTATAGGAGATGATTTTAACTTTCCACATATTGACTGGCAATCCCATTCTGTAAAACGATTGGATGGGAGAGAGTTTGGAAATGTGTTCAGGAAAGTTACCTGAATCAGTATGTAGAAGCCTCAAGCAGAGTCTGTGTGATACTTTAACTGATATAAGGGAATAATATACGGCATGTGACAAAAGTTTGTGCAGGGTAACACTTTGCATCTAGTGAGCATAATGCGTTAGTTTCAGAGTAAATCTGAAAAATAGATTGGCCTGGTGCTCAGTTTGAGGTGCCAACTTAGAGAAAGGCCAACTTAAAGGATCTGGCAAGAGTGGATTGGGACAGGCAGTTTCCTGGCAAAGGTGTACTTGGGAAGTGGGACGTCTGCAGAAGTGAACACCAGAGAGTACAAACCCTGTATGTGTCTGTCAGAATAAACGATAATGATAATAGATGTAGGTAGTGAAAACAGGTGTGGATAAACAAAATATATTGAAAACTGCGCTTCTTTAGCAGACAAGGTGACGAAGATTCCTAAGACCTTCTGCAGATATGTTCAGAGCGAAATAATTGCATGGGACAAAACTGGTCCTCCCGAAGATCAGAATGGTCATCCATGCGTGGTGACAAAAGAGTTGGTGGATATTTCAGGTCATTTTTTTGCATCTGTATTTACTAAGGAGATACACACAGATGGCATCAACTTCATGAATTGCAACGGGATCTGGTTCAGATAGCAGTCAGTGCAGAAAATTTCAAGTTGTTGCAGTTCTGTAGGACCAGCCAAGGTAGGTCTTACACTGTCAACGGTAGGGAACTGACGAATGCGATGGAACAAAGAAATATAGGGGATACTCGTCGATAATTCACTTCAAGTAGCGTCACAGGTTGATACTGTCGGAAAAGGAAGGTTTTGGCATATTGGCTTTCATAAATCAAAGAACTGAGCACTTAAGATGGGATGTTATATTGAAGGTACGTAAGACATTGATGAGTCCTAATTTCGAGTATAGTGTGCAATTTAGGTCACCTAACCACGGGACGCATATAGGTAAGTTTGAAAAATGCAGAGAAAATTTACAAAAAACAAATACTGCCGTATCTGGACGCCCTGATATATATGGAAAGACTGAATAGGTTAGGACTTAATTCTTTGGGACATAGAAGATTGAGCGGAGATTTGACCGAGGTTTACGAAATTATGAGTGGTACAGTTTGGGTAAATGTTGAGATTTCCGGGAGATAATGTGGGGCATCTATCTGTATGAATGCAGGAGGGGTTGTACTTGTCCAATTTACACTGCAGGGAAAGGCAGAAAGGTGT